>NW_011494881.1:5463470-5472482 GCF_000754665.1 Bison bison bison | reverse complement strand
CCTGGAGAATCCCAGGGACAGGGGAGCCTGGTGGGCTGCTGTCTATGGGGTCACACAGAGTCAGACACGACTGAAGTGACTTAGCAGCAGCAGCAGAGAGCTTTACAATACTTGTGTCCAGGCCCCTCCTTCAATGTTGCCAGAATTGGGTGGGTGGGGCAGGCGGGCAGGCTTCGAAGCTCACTGGGTGATTCTAGTGTGTAGCCAGAACCGAGGACTCCAGCGGAGATGGCGAGTCCAGAGAATGTTGCTTACCAGCACAGGTTCTTGCTAAACTCCAGACTGGTCCACAGCCCACTTCTGTCACTTGGGAGTCAGTGACCTTGGGTCACTAGCTCCAAATCTGTGAGCCTCAGCTTCTCCATGTGAAAACTGGGCACAGCACCTAACTCACCAGGTCATCCTGCAGACAAAATATTAGTAAGATGGTGGGTCCGCTGGTGGTGGGCACAGGCTGCGTGGTGGGGACTCTGTAAAACCAACAACTCATAACCAAGGCATCTGATAATCTGTCCTTCTCTAAACTAGTTCATCCTGGTTGCTATGAACCCTCCTCCTTGGACTGGGAATGTCTGCTCTTAGTTGTAAGAACAGCTCCCCAGTCATGCTATCCTGCTCCTTTGGGTGGGGCTGAAGGGTGGGGTGAGGACAAAGCTGCCATAAATGAGAAGATGCTCAAGATCCCCACCTGCTAAATCAGATCAACCTGGGTCCCTTCCCTAGGCAGGAACCCCACTTCATGTCTCTGACCACCACCTAAAACATCAGAACTCCTTTGGTGGTGACCACTGTGACCCCCAGACCTTCTGCTCCCTTGCAAAGCCCTCTTTTGGATTGGGGTCATGAGGCTTTCCTCCCCTGTCATATAATAAGTAATGCAACAAATATTTATCACGTGCAACTCTTTGCTGGGAACACAGGGACATATAGTAAGAGGCCTGCATTCACAGTGAATGGTCTGTGAAAAGGGTGCTGTCACCATGGATGACAACAGTTCCCACCTCAAAGGGGGCAGTGGGGTTAAACGAGTGAATGCAAAGTGCTGAGAGCATGGCTCCCCAGAATAAGCGGTCAAGACCAAGGGCTGTGGGGTGAGGGCCTGATGGGGAAGTGCACTGGGCGCTGGGAATGCAGATGAGTAGCCCATAGCTCAGACGGCTGGCAGCAGGGGAGGTTCCCAAGAGTCAGAGATGTACCTGCCTCCTGCCCCACTCCTTAGGACTGGGCCACTGGGGCCCCCTCTGGTCAGCAGATAGATGGGACAGCTGTAGATTGCCAGGCCTGGGTTCTGGCCCTGCTGACACCAACTCAGACTGTGGGTCCCACCCATGACCTGGCCATGTCCACAGCCCCCTCATAAAGGAGCCCTGGGTGTGTGTGGGGGGGGCCATGGAAGCCTCATGACAGAGAATGACCAGGAGAAAACGTCACCACTGTCCTCTCTGGGTCAGAAAGGGGGTGTGTGGCTGACAGACGGTCCCTGGCCAAGCAGCAGTCCTACAGGCTTGCAGGAAAGGCCGAGGGGAGGGCAAGGAGGCCCCACAGGATCAGGGATGGTTTAAAAACCCCAGAGCCAAGGGAGGACTGGGGCCGGGGTGGAGGAAGTGGGGGGTTGGGGAGGGATCAGCTGACACCTTGGAAGCTGGGTCCAGAATCCAGGAGTAGAGCTAAGGCCCCTGGGCTTCCTGGGTAGAAAGGAGACCAGACCAGGGTAAGGCTCTCCCTAGAAAGAAAGACAGGGTTTGGCCAAATCCAGGTGTGGGTTGGCCCCTGTCTCCACAACAGTCCCCTTTGCACCACCCTCTGAACACGACAAATGTTGCAGTCATCTATCCTCCTAAGTTCTCCATAAAACTGTTTACAGCCCTTCGAGCTGTCTAATTAGGGGCAGGCTATTGAACCTCTTTGAGCCTTTAGCCTTTTTGTCTGGAAAAAAAAGAAAAAAACAGGGTTAACAAGAGACACTGTGTATAACACCCTTGCCAGCATGGTGGGCCTACAGTCGGGCTCAGGATATGGCAGTCGTCGTGCTTCCCCCCACATCAGATTCTCGTGTCAATTCTTCCTTGTTTACGCTCTAATTTTTTTTGGCTCTGGGCCCACAGTCTTGTGGTGAGTTTATTCAAAGTTCTTATTCCAGAGAATGGAGACAAGGGGGCAGGTGAGCAGAAAGCTTTCTAAACCATCCTGAGGCTGCTCCAGGCAGAAGGAAATGAGCCTGAGAAGGGAGGTGACCTTGAAAGTACATAATTTGGGCAGTAGGGGCGGGAGGTGGGGGGTGGGGTGGGGTGGGGAAGCAGTCTGTGCAAAATTCCTATAGAGTCAAACTCCCCACCCAAAGGTATCCATCCCTGGGAAATACAAAGGAAAGTACAGAGAACACACAACAGCCAGACCCACAGCTAATTGAGTTGCAGGTGGCGGCTGGAGACAGACCCGTCTGACTCTTCCGGCTTCCTCCCCCAGAGTAGCCCTCAGGTGACAGCACAGACCAACCACCTCTCACAGGGAAATCAGGAAGAGAGGGGAAAAGAACTGGGGAGGTGGGTGGCAGAAATGAGGAATTAGGCAAAGAAAAATGGTCCACAAAATGCAGAAACACCCCAGCATGCTTGCTTCCCAAACCCGGCCCATGAATCGAAGGGTGACAGGTCTCTCATCTCTGATGCCAAGAGCCAGGAGCTCCGGGCAACCGCAGGTACTACATCTGCACCTGCCAGCACTTGGAAAGAGGCAATAAAGCATAGTAGCAGGGCCTGGAATGCTAAGTGCCTGCAGCTGGGAAAGGACTGCCTCGCAGCCAGAGCGGCTCACGGCACACGGCCACCGGGCAAGGGCAGGCTCCCAGAGACGGGACTGCACGTCCTCCCCACCCGGGGCAGCAGGCAGAGGGGCAGCAGGCAGACGGGGAGGCAGGACAGGTGCACACAGAACCAGCCCTGGGGGCTGCCCGAGGCCGGGTGCTGGCCCAGGCAGACGGGGATCTCCTGGATGAAGCCCAAGAGGGCTGGCTGATTTACCGAGGCTGGCAGAAAGCTGGGACGCTTGAGTCACTGGTAAATAAAAGTGGATCATAAAGCACCCTGGCTAAGCCAGCCGTCTGGAAATACACCAGGGCCACATGCAGCTCAGAGTGTGGGCCCCATCGCTCAAATGATAGTAATAATAATGTTTATACGGCACTCACAGCAGTGGTACCAGACTCTGTTCTAAGTGCTGTGTGTGCATGTTAATTTACTTAATCCTCATAACAACCCTAAGAAGCTGGTGGGGGTATAATTCTGTTACATACTGCAAGATGAGCACTGAGAGGCCAGGGACCTAAGAACAGAGGTAGGGTTTGAACCCACACAGTCTGTTTCTAGAGGCCCTGCCCTAGCTCCACGGTGCCTGCCAGTCACCAGGGTGGCATGTTAGCAACTCCTGACTCAGCCAGCCCGGGGGCTTGAGACTGCATCACTAACACGCTCCCAGTGAAGCCTGGTTCCGAGGCCACACCTAGAGTAGGACGCTCTAAATTACTACATTACATTCCTGTGACAGCCCTTCAGCGGCGAAATGAGTTTATACTGGCTGTTCTGGTCCCTAGAGGCATCTATGAATTCCTCAGTTAACAGAGAGAGGCACTCGCAGGGTGTCAGAATCTAGGGGTTGGGGCTGGAGGAGGAGACGTGAAGTCTTAAAATTCCCATGTCCACTTCATCTAGGCCTGATTCAATCAGAATGTCAGGGGAGGAGCCCAGATTGGAATTTTTGAAAAAGCTCCCTGGGTGACCATGTAACTGGAAGAGCCCTTCCAGTCAGACATGAGGGACGCCTCAGTTAACGTTAGATTCATCGAAAGTTCCACGGGGCTAGGTCAGGGATCTCAAAGGTATTTTCAGAAGAGGGTTGGTGAGCCAACTCCCAGGCCAGTTGAGGGGTATGGCTGGGTCAGCTAGGGTATCCTGTTCCTGTTCCCTGTGGCAGCCCTAGGGGCAACAGGTGGCAGCTGGCAACCCCCAGTCTGGCTTGCCTTCAGAGATACCCTGCTTCCCCATCCACGAGCTTTCAAGAGAGAACAGACACTGCTCTGGATCAGTTGTGGAAACTGAGGCTCTTTCAACTATACTTCAGTAAAATAAAATTTAAAAAGAATTCTCAAATGCTCTGGCTATTTCCCAAGTAAGGTTACTGACAATTTTTATACTAAACCAAAGTATAATAAAACATTAATTTATGAGAAAAAAAAAAAACCTATCCTTGACAGCTCCTGTTAGTAATTTGCCATCCACTGACCTCTCAGTTCACTCCCTCGCCATAAATCCCCTTGTCCTTGCAGTAGGTGAGCCCAGTCTCTCTCCCTTACTGCAACAGTCTTGAGTAAAGGCTTCCTTACCGCTTTAACAAGTGGCAGAATTATTTTTTCTTTAACACTCTCCCTGCTTGAGGGAAAAGTCACCCCACAAAGTGAGCAGCCCTGGGTGGTAAGGCTAGACCTGACGCCACTGCCAACCAGACAGAGACTCCTCACCTTGACATTCAAGTCCCGGGCAATGACTTCAAGGCCGAGGCAATAAAATCAAGCCTTATTTGTCTCTTACGTGTGCGGGTGCCCCACATTCAGGAAAACTAGATGGTTCACTGTTCCTCATAGACATCTGAACTTTCCTCCCATCCTACCATAGCTCAGACTTTGCCTTCCACCTGGAATGTCTGTCTCCTCCCCATTCTTCTAAGTTGCAGAGATCTCTCCCTTTATGACAAGACTACTTATCCCCATTCTTCGATTCCCCTGTCTTCCACAACTATACAAACTCATCTGAGCTGGGTACATGGTTCTCTGGGATAAAGACTATGCTTAAAGACTATATTTCCTAGCCTCCTTCGAGGTGCATGTGGTCATATGATTGCATTACAGCCAATACAATATGAGCAGAAACCATGTGCTTAATTCCCAGAGTGCTTATGTTCTTATGCCTCTCCTCCTCTTCCTATGTGATGTAATGGCAAGAACTCCTAGTTCTTGGACTATGACGTGATCTTGAACATGGAAGCTACAGATGGTGGAGCAGCTAGGTTCCTGACAACATGGAATATCATGCCAGCATTGGGCTGGCCCCTCCAGACTTGCACATGAGAGAAAAATGACCTTCCTTCCATCTTGTAGTAGCCACTGCTCTTTTGGAATTTTCTGCAACTCATAGCTGAACTTGATGCTATTAGAGTCACCCTTTCAAACCCATGGAGGCATAGACTCAGGATTTTGGGGTTAATTACTATACCACACTACACAGACTCATCATTTGCATCTCCTCCCCAAGTTCAATACTAAGCAATGTGAAGGCTGGGACTGTGTCTTATCCAATTCCATATTATCCTGCCATGTGAAACAAAAGGCCTCATACCTAACACAGAGCATGTCTTAGGGCTGAAATGAATTCCATCTACGTACAACACTCCACACAGCCTCCCAACTTGCATCCATACTCGCAACATGCGACAAGCCTTCCTGGAAGGGTGGACCCAAGTGAACTCACCCTTTGTCCCTTCCAGGAAGCTTGTTCCCCACTGACCCCCAACCCCCTGGGAGAAGCTCGCCTTACCAGGATGTCCGAGTCCTTAGGCTCCTCCCCAGCGGCTGGGCTGGAGCAGTTGCTGAGTTTGAATATCCAGTACTCCTGGGCCGTGACAAAGAAGTTCCATGGCAGCAGGCCGCCAATGCCCAAGCTGAAGAAGATGATGTAGGTACCATTGAAGCGGTCCTCGGGCCTCTGCAAGCTGGGTGGCGGGCGGTCCAGCAGCTTCTCAAGCAGCGCTTCTTGGTCAGCTCGGAGGGAGCTGCTCGCCGTTCTGTAGGTGGAATTGGAGGTATGACGAAAGTCGTCTTCTGAGATGATGGCCACTGTTGGAGTGGAGAGACAGGGCAGGTGATCAGAAGCTGAGGCCAGGTACAGCTGGAGACTCACCCATCTTACAGAGCTGATTCTGCCCCTACCTGGGGATCTGTGGAGTCACCAAAGTGTGATTAGAGAGCTTCAGGTTTAATTATTAGGGGCAAAGACAAGATGTCAGAATAGTAAGTGACCTCAGGATGCCCCCAAACTATACAGAGGCCACATGGTGGCAGGTTGGTTGGGAGTAAGGCAATGCAGCGTAGTGGAGCCCGTAGCAGTCAGTCCAGAGGGGCAAACCTGGTCTCAAGGCATTCAAATTTCTAAGCAGCCATAACAAAAAGAATTAGGCCCCTCGATGAGCCAAGAATGCTCTCTAAACTCTTTTCAACTTTATGGGAGAAAATTAAGGACGAGGAAAGTGTGTAGAATATGGTACTATCTGTACATAAGCAGCACAGATCGGGTAGGCGGGGAGGGGAAGATGTAAGTATACCCTCTGGAAGGATACACAAGAAATTTCAAACAGTGGTTGCCTCTGAGGAGTGAGGCTGGGGACTTCACTGCATGTTCTTTTGTGCCTCTTGAATTTTGAACTTTGTGAGTGTATTATCTGTTCAAAACTAAAAATTATAAATAAAAATAAAGGCATTCAAATAACATTAAAAAAATAAACCTCATAGTGTCTAGAGCTGCCCCCAGAAGCTGGTTTGAAATAGGCCACTCCCTCATGTCATTGTGGGAAAACTGAGGTCCGAAGAACAGGTCACAGACCAGGCAAAGGGCCAAGTCTGGGTTTGCAGCTCCTGCCTGGGCCCCCACCTCTGTTCATTACATCCCACCACAAGAGAGCAACTCCCCATCTGCAGCAGCAGCTAAAACAAACTAAAGATTCTGGGTTGCCAGTAACGATTGTGTACATGGCCTCGGGCAAGTCACCAAGTTCTGAGCCTCACTTTCCCCATCTGCAAACCCGGGGAAGCCTTTTTACAATGGTTATTGTAAATTGCAACTGGCTGGCAATGCTGATAAATGTCAGCATTTTCCCTGCCATCCTGGGCTTGTCAGCTGGCTGGCTGGCTGTGGAGTTTGGCTGCAAGGTAGCATGCCTACTTCTATGCTCTATACAGCACCTAGGCTGTGGCAGCAGCTTGATAAATGGGAAATATTTCCATAAAACTGAGGATGGGACGCTCTGTAGTCCCTTCTGCAATAAATAAATCAGTGCATCTAGGCTCGCATAGGAGGCTGAGCCTTAACTCAGCATTAAGCCAGACCAGGAGAAATGCGAACACTGTTACAGAGGTACAGTATAGGGCCTTATCTGCTATTTCAGGAGAGCCTCACAATATTTCTCAGAATTAGGCAGGACAGGAATTACCGCTTCCTTTTTATCAGATGCAAAGAACGAGGATGTAAAGTTGCTTGATTTGTCCCGCATTCAAACACTGAGAATTCCCAATAGTTAAATCCAGCACTGGGGCATGTCCAGGTCTGCACCTGGCACTTGAGGCTGACAACAGCCCAATATGGTAGGTGCTACTCTAAGACCCATTTCACAGGTGAAGGGTGAGGCTCAGAGAGGCTGAGTAATTTGCCCAAAGTCATGCAGCTAACAAATGGGAAAAGTGAGGTTACTCAGCCAGTCAGTCTGAGGGCCATGTGGATTCCTTGGCCTCCCTGGGAGGAAGGTGGTTGGCAATGTGCATCCTTGTCTACTGGCTCCAAGTACAGACCTTCTGGAAGAATTCCTGGTCAGTGAGCTGTGAACAGAGGCGAAGGCAGCACTGCAGGGCACCTTTATCAATATCTGCTGAATGAATGGATTCTGAACAGCCAGGATATGTACCCCTACTGGGGCAGCATGTACCCTGCAGCAGGCAGGCAGGAGGCAGCCAGAAGCCCAGAGCATCTGTGTCAGCAAGTCTATTTTAAACTCCCTTGGTTGAGCAGAGCCTTTTCCCAGCTTGGATTCACAGGGAGCTCAGCACTAACAAACTAACCAGTGTGGCCATGCACGCACATGTGTGCACACACACATAGAGTTTCTATATTAGTGTTTAAAAATGTAAAAATTATGACCCATGTAGGACAACAGACAATGGGCAAGTGGTTCTTTCCAGATGCTCCAACTCCAGGGGTAGCTGCCGGGGCTAAAGTTCAGTCACTCAGGCCACACTCGGCTGGAGTCCATTCTCAGCTCCAGGGGCCTATTTGTTCAGGACCGTTCGGCCTTGACCAAGCTTCTGAAAGAGCCAGGAATTTTCTCTCACTCAGGTCACAGGCTGGGGCACTGGAGTGAGCAAAGTCTTATTACTCTTTATGAAAGCTAGCTGCTGGCTTTGGATTAAAAAAGAAAGGCAAGGAAGAGTCCTGCCATCCCCGGGGAGGGGCTGGCGATGCCCTGGGGTGTGTTTCTCAGTCACCTGTAGGAATCAGCAAGGCTCAGTCCTGCTCCTGTCCTGGTTGACTTGGGGCAAGGGGTAGACCCTGCTCAACGCAGCAGAAACTTGTGGGGCCTGGGGCCACTGCAACCATCTTCCAGGTCTGGGCGCTGGTTCCCAGGAAGTTTTTGACTGACCCTTAAGTCAATCTTGCCTTTGTGCCTCTATTTCCTCACCTGTGAAATGGGGGCAAAGGGCTGGGGAGGCTACCCTATGGGAAAACACTGTGGGAAGCACAGGGCGGGAACACCCCCAGTCTCAGGCGCCCCAATTTGGGCTCTCAGCCACCTTCTGGATACTTTGGGCTAACTTCTCCATACCCAGGCCCCCCACATCCAAACGGTGTTGTCCGATCTCAGGAAATTCATGAGGGGGCGGGAAGAGAATCTGGAGAAGAACGCAGACCGAGGAGTAGGGAACGTGAGAGGAAAGTGAGAGGAGAGAGCAAGGGAGGAAGAGAATGGACGCCGGGGAGGGGGGGTCACAGCGAGAGGCGTCGCGCCGAGCCGGAGGCCGGATCCGGGTTTTGAGGCTCCAGTGGAGCGCCCCCAGGAGGGCCGCGGGGTTGGGGAGGGGGTAGGCCGCCCCCAGCGGGAGCCCGGGGAGCGACCAGGAGCCTGAAGAGCTGGGCGGGGGCCAGGCCCGCGCCCGACCGCCGGCCCGCACTTACTGTCGCCGTCGCTCGCCGCCACCGC
>NW_011494881.1:5452789-5463367 GCF_000754665.1 Bison bison bison | reverse complement strand
CCTTTCGCGGGCGGCAGGCTGTGGACACGCGCCCATTTCACAGGTGAAGGGAGTGAGGCGTCGGCCGCCAGGCGCACCGCCCAGGCTAGCGCGCGAGTGCGCAGTGAGTCGGCTCTCGTTGCTGCCGCCGCTGCTTCCCCACCGTGGAGCCCGAGCACCCCGTCAGCTCCCAGAGCCCTGCGCCCCAGGACCCGGAAGAGCTCTCCACCCGCTCCCCGCAAGCAACTGCGGAGTCTCACCTGCACCTCCCTGATCCCCTACTGTTCCCCGCACCCGCGGGGACCCTCCCGGGAGCCAGCACCTTCCAGAAGCTCACTAGTCGAGGCAGAGGAGTAGCTAGTCCTCAGGACCACTCCGACCCCATCAGGCCCTTCCACCGGCCGCCAGAACTTCCTGTCTAAATTACCGCCCCAGGCAGTCACCGTCTCTCTACTTAGACCTGACGTCCGCGCTCATTATTTTCGCATGCCCGGAGGGGCCGGAGTTGCCCTGTGCCCCTCTCACGGACCTGAGAAAGCTGGGCTTGTGGGAAAGACAGAAGTGTGATGTAACGCTGCTGTGCTGCTGCTGTGCTGCTAAGTCGCTTCAGTCGTGTCCGACTCTTGGCGACCCCATGGACTGCAGCCTACCAGGCTCCTCTGTCCGTGGGATTTTCCAGGCAAGAGTACTGGAGTGGGGTGCCATTGCCTAGGTCTGTCTGATTCTAAAACTGTTGAGTCCCCTGACCCCACAGCGGTGGGTCAGCGCTGGGTGCTCTCAGGGCCACGGGGAGGTGGCAGCCTTGTTTCATGGTGAGACCATGTTTCATTAAGCAGACCTACCATGTGCCAGGCCCTGCAGTGGGGCCTGTGATGTGTTAGGATCAGAAATATATTTGATCTGGTCCCTGGTTCCTGATAGGGCTTCCTTGGTGGCTCAGACGGTAAAGCATCTGCCTGCAGTGCGGGAGACCCAGGTTCGATCCCTGGGTTGGGAAGATCCCCTGGAGAAGGAAATGGCAACCCATTCCAGTACTGTTGCCTGGAAAATTCCATGGACTGAGAGGCTCCTCAGAGCCTGGTAGGCTACAGTCCATGGGGTCGCAAAGAGTCAGACACGACTGAGCGACTTCACTTACTGGTTCACTTACTGTTCCTGAGTTGGTGATGGACAGGGAGGCCTGGCGTGCTGCGATTCATGGGGTCGCAGAGTCTGACACGACTGAGCGACTGATCTGATCTGATCTGATCTGATAGACTGTTTCTAAAACCCATAGAATTTCCTGAGTGATGGGTGTGATAGAAAGGTTTTTTGTTATTCAAGCCTATTTAAGCCACACCTGAATTTATGCTAATGAGGTGGGTTTGGTGGGCCCCAGATAGCTTCTGGTTGAGGGCTGGTGGAACCCACCCTGGGGATTAGAAGGTTATAACTTTCAGCTCCATGCCCTGCCTCCAGGGAGGGCAGAGGAGCTGGTGATGACCTAACCACCCATGACCAATGAGTTAATTAACCATGCCTACATAATGAACTTCCATAAAACCCCTAAATGATGGGGTTCAGAGAGCATCCGGGTTGACAAACATATCCACTTTCAGGGAGGGCGGCACACCCCAACTCCATGGGGACAGAAACTTGGGACCTGGTGCCTTGTTCATTTTGTACCCTTTATATAAAATAAACCAGTGATAGTAAGTTTTCCTGAATTCTGTAGGCCATCCTAGCAAATTATTGAAACTGGAGGGAGTGTGTGGGAACCCCTGATTTTGTCACCAAGTTGGACAAAAGTCTGGGCACCCTGTACTCTATACCTATGACCGGAGTCTGAAGTTGAAGTAGGGGCAGCCTTGTGGGACCCTTCAGTGTGTAGGACCTGTGGCTCCAGAGAGTGTCAGAATTGAATTGTTGGGTCCCCAGCTGGTGTCCAGAGAGTTGGAGGATTTGTTGGAGTATACATGTGAAAAAGAAACCCGCTGGATCTGTTGTCAGAAGTGTTGAGAGAGTAAAAACAGTGCGAAGACCCAAAGGTGGAAAGGGCTGGGGTCTTGCTTTGGAGGAGCTTGCACTCTCCCTGGGGGACAGGCCAGAAGGGGCAGAGGACATAAGAAGCCCTGCAATCTACAGCCGACTTGAGAGCAGACCGATTTCAGGACCAAGGAGGGGATGGGAACAAGTGGGCAGGCCATGGTGATTGGTCTGGCTGGATGTTGTGGACTGGCTGTGGAGGCCCCTTTTGATAGGTGGTGCTAGAGGTAAAGAACCCGCCTGCCAATGCAGGAGACTCAGGTTCGATCCCTGGGTCGGGAAGATCCCCTGGAGGAGGGCGTGGCAACTCATTCCAGTATTCTTGCCTAGAGAACTGCATGGACAGAGGAGCCTGGTGGACTACAGTCCATAGGGTCGCAAAGAGTCGGACATGACTGACGTGACTGAGCAGGCATGCACGGGAATGGAAGCAACACTTTCCTGCCTGAGGGCCATCTACTCTGTGTCCGGGGTGGAGATGAATTGAGGCTTTTCAACTGGGCGGAGTTGATGCCTGTTTGCAGGCAGTCAGAGAATGTCAGGGAAATATTTGTAAATGGTACAGTGCTGCACAGCTACTGGGCATCACCATTGTTCTGAAATGCACATGAAGAAGAAAGAGAAGCGAGGAGAGAAAGGAGGAAGAGAGGGAGAATAAGAAAGAGAAGGAGGAGAGCAAGGGAAGAGAAGGCAGAGAGAGAGGAAGAAAGAGGAAAGAACAAATGAAAATTCAAAACATCCCAAGCACTCTTCACTGGGTTGATATTTTGTAATTCTCCGAGTAAAGCATCCTGCCACACCTTGGCTTGGAAATACTCTGAAAGTTCTGACAATTGAACAGAAGCTATCTCAGTATTACAAAGGGACTTGCTCCTGGCCCCGGGGAGCTGCAACGGTAGGACAAGGACTGGTTGGGGAGGCCTCCTGGTGTGGTGGACGAACTGGAGCCTTATGAACCTGGGCTTAGGCTTAGACGCTGTCTAGGTATGCCTAGGAAGTCAAGCCTCGTTTCCCTACTCATATCAGCCCAAGCTAATAGCCTTCTATGTGGCCTGGGGCAGGGGGTTGGGGGGTTCAAAAGTAATATTGATAGCTCTCAAGGACGCTCTGGCTGCCTTCCCCCACCCCCAACAACCATCTCCTTTGAGGCTGGTACTCTAGTTAGCTTCTTTTACATATGAGGACCAACTCCAATATTCTTGTGCTTCCCTTGTGGCTCAGCTGGTAAAAGAATCCGCCTGCAATGCAGGAGACCTGGGTTTGATCCCTGGGTTGGGAAGATCCCCTGGAGAAGGGAAAGGCTACCCACTCCAGTATTCTGGCTTGGAGAATTCCATGGACTTATAGTCCATGGGGTTGAAAAGAGTCAGACACGACTGAGTGACTTTCACCTTCACGCGTGAGGAACCTGGGGTGCTGAGAGAGACCTTTGCAGAGACACATAGCTGATAAACCACAGAGCCAAGATTCAAATTGTCATCCTTCTGCCTCCTGAGCTCGGTCAGGGGTTCCATCCAAGGTGGTTGGGAGTGGGGGCGGGGGAGGCTCACATAAACTCCTCCCTGCTCCAAAGCCTGCAAACCTGTAGGCAATTAAGCAATAAGAGCCTGCCTGCCGGAAGGCGGGCCACCACTGGAGGCGGAAGCCTCATCGGGCTGATGCTGCCATCTTGTGGCCCTTCCCTGTCACTGCTGTTCTCACGAGCTGGGCTGCCTCAGCGCATTTCCTGCTTTCTAGGATTTCCTGGGCCCCCAAGCAGGGCATGTGGCTCCTGGGAGATAAAGAATTATCCATAATTGCTGACCATAACTCTGTGCGCCCACATCACTAGTTCAAGTTCTAACCGTCTCTCTGACTCGAGCCACCCCTCCTTTGCTTTGCCTAACTGCTCCCACTGAGGAATGTTCTGGACCTGCTGGGGACTCCAGCCCTGACCCATCTATCTTCCCTCCATGCATTGGGCATCTTCCTTCCTCTTGGAGCCAGCTTAGATTACATGGCTCATCATCTCAATAACATCTTGACAATACTCTCAATTCTCACACCCCTCGACTCCCAGTGGCACTGCCTACGCCCAAGTGGATGAGCCTTCCTGCAGAAAGTCCCCAGCAGGCCAGTGGCTCCACTCTGAATTCAAGTTACAATCTGGGCTGGGCATCCAGGATTCTGGTAGTCCCATGGCAGTCCTAGCTCCTCCTGTCCATAGAAACGGCTGCCATCTTCCTTCTCCATTCATCTCAAACATCTGAACACATCCCACCCTGAGACAGCCTTGCCTCCTGCCACCTACCTGGCAGAGAAAACAGAAACCAACAGGGAGGAACTTCCTCATTTCTCAGTACCAAATATGCCCCCCTTCTGCTCCTATTTTTCTTTTTCCAGTTACAACAGGAAAGTTCTCCTCTCTGTCCTAGGTCTGCCCTCTATGGCCCCAGATCCTAAACCCTCCCCTCCCACCAGCTCAGGAGCCTTTCAGGATCCATCAACCCTTCTTTTTCTTACACCTTTAGTTTAACACTCCTTAATGCATTCTTACCACTGCTTAGTTTCCTTGTTTGACGTTTTCTGATGGAAGTATAACCTACAAATTGTAAGTGTAGGGTTTATGAATGACCACACAATGGATGTATTTATGCCATCAGCACCTGGATCAAGAAATTTCAGAACATTAGTAAGTGACACAAGCTGAAACCTGGGATCCTTTGCTGCAGTGCTTGCACCTGGACAAATGTCTTCTTGAATCCTTGAGCAACAGAATACCAAGAAACTACAAGGGGCTAAAAAGGTAACTGCATGCATGCACAATTGGGGCAAATTAAGAGCAACAAGACACAAAAAGGCCAAAACCCAACTGCTGCTTCTGAGGTGCCCAGAGCAAAAGCAGGGTACTGAGCATGATCCCTGCACACAGCAGCTCCAAGGAGCTAGGCAGAACACCTAAGCCACCCCTCGGGCCCCACATATTGATAAACCCCTGCCCTCATCCCATTGAAGGAACCAGCCTGCCCTCCATGGAGAATGAGCAAGGGTGCCTGTTACTTGTTCTCACTCCTTGATGCTCGCATGAGACCCAGTAAAGCCTCACTGGAATTCCTCACCTGGTCTCATCAATTGCTATTGTTTAAAGAGTCTGGCTTCCCTGGTAACTCAGCTGGTAAAGAATCCACCTGCAATGCAGGAGACCCCAGTTCGATTCCTGCATTGGGAAGATCCCCTAGAGAAGGGATAGGCTACCCACTCCATTATTCTTGGGCTTCCCTTGTGGCTCAGCTGGTAAAGAATCTGCCTGCAATGCAGGAGACCTGGGTTTGACCCCTAGGTTGGGAAGATCCCCTGGAGGAGGGCATGGCAACCCACTCCAGTATTCTTCCTTGGAGAATCCCCATGACAGAGGAGCCTGGTGGGCTGCAGCCCATGGGACCACAAAGAGTCGGACACAACTGAGTGACTAAGCAGCTGTGCACAGAGTCTAAAGGTCTCAAAGAGTAGACACAGCTTAGCGACTAAACACCACCACCAACAAAGAGTCTAAGAACCCAGGTCAGGAACACTGGCACCCCAGAAGCTCCTGTGTTCCAGTTACTATGGCTGCAAAATGAATGACCCCAAAATGTAGTTATAAAACAACTATTTATTATATTACAGATTTTGGGGGTCAGGAATTTGGTTTAAGCAATTGGCTCAAGGTCACTTGGAAAGTAGATGATGGAGTCTGGGTTCAGACCTAGGACAGGCAGACCCCTGAACTTGTCCCCTTAAAGCCACAGCTGAGATGGGGCTATGGGTAAAATTAACTTCTATTTCCTGAGCCTCCTCAGTGCCACCCCTGATCCTTGGCACCTCCCAGTTGGCGGCTTTTATGCCTCCCACACCCTAGATGCGGGCACCACTGTCACTCCCTTATGGGAGTCAAAGTAGCAGAGGCAGGTGAGCAGGAACCTAGGGAGCACAGACCACATGGGGACGTGGAGCCACATCACGTGAGGGCCTGGGAGCATTTGGTTGGGGAGAAGTGGTTCCAGGGTGGACCATGAGGGCTGTTTTCAAATGTTTGAGAAGTTTTTAGGGACTAGAAGACTTCAGACTTATTCTTCTTAGTTCCTGAGGATAAGATCAGCCCCTTACAGTGAAAGTGAGTCAGCACTCAAATGCCAGCCTTTATTACTGTTAAGAATACAGTAATATTCAGAGTTCCCCAACTCTGAAAGTATTCAAGCAGAAACTGGTCAAGCCCATGTGTAGGCCATTGTGAAGGGAATGCTGGCATCGGGTGAGGGTAGATTAGCGAATGGTCAAGAACCCCAGCTCTGCCATCCTAGATGTCTGTGAAATGGATTCCAATGCAATGCACCCCTGCAGTCCACAGGGACTGCCTCTGCCCAGTGTAACCCCCTTGGGTAGTCAAGGTATTTACTGGTGTGAGTGCAGGGCGTCGGTGCCTGAGTTCCTGGTCATGGGGCATTGCTGGGACCTGAGGGCTGGCAGCTTAGCCCTGCCCTTCCTGGGGAGAGGAGCAACTGAGGCCGCCATCCAGTGGAGGGATGCAGGAGCGGGGCTGGGACAGGGGCCAGTGTCCCTCTGACACAACCTGAGGAAAACAGCGCCCAGGCAGGGCCTCTGGCAGTCTGCAGAGAGGACCAGGGGCTCAGGAGCATGTCCTGGGTACCCCCTCGGCCTGGCTTCTGCCCGGTCCTTGTGTACCCACTATACGAATTTGCTTTTCATTCTGTTGAGCTGTTTGAGGGCCGACTCCAGGTCTGATTCACCGCTGTGTACTCCCTGTGCTGTGTCAGTCTACAGATCAGATCAATAAACATTGATTGAATTTCCAAATATCCAGACTTTCTCCTTGAGGAGGCTTCTTGGGCTGAAGAACTGGGGTGGGCAGATTCAAATCCCCTGCAGTGTGGCCTGGGCTAGGCTGGCCCTTCACCACTGCAGGAATAGCAGACTCGCTGGTTCCCCCTCCCACAGACTCTCCCCCGCCTCCCTCTCCCAGGTTAGGATCCTTAAGGGGACACCAGCCCACCCACACCCCTCACACTCATACACACACACACACATACAGGGCCCTGAGGCCACCCCAGCACCTCTGGCAGACAGCAGCCTTCACATCTGGCCCATCACCTGCTAAAAGGACATCAGCACCTTCTCTTTGTAAGAAGTTTCATTAAAAAAAAAAAAAGTTGCTGCCGACTTTTGCCTAAAAGCATCTTCCACAAAATGCATAATTGAGAAACTGATTCAGAGACACCAACCCTAGCGTTCTAAAACATAAAGTCTTTGTGGAAACTCCAGGCTGAATTGGAGCTTCTGTGGTCCCCTTGCCCATCTGTATCCCCTCGGCATGGCTCTGGGGGCAGTGTGTGCTGCCCGGACCTGGTACCCAGCGGTGACGACCCCTGTGCTCAGTGAGATGTGCAGCAGCATGGGGCCACTCCCTGCCCCACCACTTGTGTTTTGAAATATCAGGTCCTGGCGGTTCCTAATCTCGAGCGCCTCCTGTCCTTGTAACGATGGTCGAGGGCAGGGATCATGGTTAGAAACGGCAACCTGTCGGGAAAGGTCACTAGACCACCCCCGCGTCCATTTGGAGAAGGCTGGGGTTTTGGTGTGAGATTCGTGTACCTGGTGCAGGAGGAGGCAACTGGTTTGATGGCAGCTTTTTGGATGAAGTGACAAGGGTGGAGGTTGAGAGGAAAGAAGATATCCGCAAGTCGGAAGCTGGGAATGGTTGGCAGAGGCAGTAGAGAGGGGAGGGCAAGGGGGAGGTGCAGAGAGCTGGCAGCACAGCCCCCAGTGGCCTGTAGAGGGCGCTCCCAGGGACTTAGTTAAACGTGGTTGGAGTTCCTAGATGGATGGGTTGAGCCTTAGCAACCAAAATGAATATGTCTTAATAACTGCAAGGGAGAGAAAAGTTAGGGACCTCCGTGGAGACATCGTTAAGGGAGTTTGCTATCCAGCGGGAAAGATGGTGTCAACAAAATGAATATCTGAGCAGTTATTGGAAAAATAAAACTAGTTCATGTTTATACCTTGAGGGGTTGAGACTCTTGGATCAAACCCATTATATTTAAATATTTACATGTACAAATATATGTGTGCATATGCATAGATCTTCCTGAGGGGATATATAAGAAAAGTAACAATCGCCTCTATGGGGGGAGGACTGAGAATGGGGAGGGTGGCAGGGGAGGGGTGAGGCAGGAGGAGGTGGGGTATCTACTTTTCACCTATTATTTTGTACCTTAATTTTTAAACCATAGGCATTACAGCGTTTTGAATTAAAATGGGCAAAGTTTCAAAAATTTGCCAAACAGAAATGGATGAAGGCTTCCCGAGTCTGATCTTAAGCTGTCAGCTGGGGTTGGAATGGACTTGCTCTCCTTCTGGCCCCCAGTGAAGGAAGGGGCAACTGGTGAAAGCTGAACCCAGAAACCCTTCCAGGGCAACAGCAGGTGGCCTGAAGATCATGCCTGTGCCAGGTTGGCTGGCATGTGCCTTGTCACCTTGCCGCTCTGCTCTAGAGCATCTCACTGGGGCCACTCGGTTACTAGGGCAGAACTGGCCCATCTTCTGCCCGCTCCTGGTTTTCCATCATCCCCCCTGGGACAGTGATAGAGGAGGGCCCAGGGGGTGGGGCTGTCACCTCCCTTCCCCCAATTACAGAACCACACCAGCCAGAGAAAACTTAAGAGAGCAGCAGGTCTAAGGCTGCCATTTCACGGATGGGGAAACTGAGGCTTGGGAAGGAAAAGTGACCCCACAACATCAGGACCAGAATCCAGGTCCCCTGCCTCCCAGGCTGGAACTCTTTGCACCCCACCAAGGGGCAGGTGGCCATCAAGGCCTTCCTGCTTAGGTGATGGGATACACTTAGGGGTTTTAAATGGGTGACTCCTGGGGGGACTGCAGATAACCTACCTGCCTATGGGGGCTACTTCCCACCCTCTCCCTGGGCTGCTGCCCACCTCAGGCTATACCTTCTTTCCCCTTGTACACACTCACAGACACACACACAAATATGATGGCTCTAAGTACTCCTGGACGTCAGGAGAGGATGACAGTCTAGTTGTAGGTCTATGCGTGTGTATGTGTATGTGCCTTGTTTATCCCGCCTTCCCTACTAGGCCATAAGCCCCCGGAGGACCCAGCCCACAGGTGCTCCCAACCCCCAGGGGGACAGCCAGGCCATCCTTGGCACACACCTCAGAGCCACAGGTCCCTGCAAGTCAGAGCTGTCAGGACCCTTCAGGGCATGAAAGGTTTAGAAAAGGGTCCCATAATAGATAATAAATAAAGACCTACTGTATAGCACAGGGAACTCCACTCAATACTCTATAAGGGCCTGTACAGGACAAGATTCTGAAAAAGAATGGATATATGTATAACTTATTCACTTTGCTGTATGCCTGAAACTAACACAACATTGTAAATCAACTATGCTGCAATAAAAACTTTAAATATAAACATAAAAAGTATCCCATGGCCAAATACATGTAGTACACCCTATATTATGAGACCAGCATCTTCACACAGGCCTTCTCAGAGCCTTTAATGTGCTATGACTCTCTACCAAGAAGCCAGAGGGTGCTCTCATCCCAGAATTCAGAGATCACAGAATTCATCTGCAGAATAGGCAATGAGTGCTGGAAAATGCTGGGACCAGACTCAACTCACACAGGGAGACCTGAAGTCTACAGGGCAGAGGGGTTCAGGGCTGCTGTGGTTGTATGGCACCTTTGTGCAAATTAGAAAAAAAAATCCCTTGAGGCATTTTCATCTATGAGTGAGTCAGTGAGTGAAGTTGCTCAGTCGTGTCCGACTCTTTGTGACCCCATGGACTGTAGCCCACAAGGCTCCTCCGTCCATGGGATCCTCCAGACAAGAATTCTGGAGTGGATTGCCATTTCCTTCTCCAGGGGATCTTCCCAACCCAGGGATCGAACCCAGGTCTCCCGCATTGCAGGCAGGCGCTTTAACCTCTGAGCCACCAGGGAAGCCCATTTTTTTTTTCATCTATAGGAAAATTAATACCAACATATTGATGTTATTAGAACAATGCCCTTTACTGCCCTCTGCTGGAAATATCTCATAGTATAATAAATACATAAGTCTTCAATCTGAGTGGGAAAGGCACCACCTTCCCCCTTAGATATGGCTTTCTTGTTCAGTATGTAAGCTGCCCAACCATCATGGCAGCCATGGGTCCAAAGTCACACAAGCCCAGCCTGCCCATCATTCCCTTTCTGCTGGCAGGATTTTGTCTCAGGTGAGTGCTCTCAACTGACCTCGGCCCAGTTGGAAAACACGCGTCTGAATGCCTCACAGGCAGACAAGGACGCTGAGGGCTTCACCTCTGTTATTCCTCCCACTCATCACCTAGCCCACGACAGGCTCACAAGACTGACCCTGAGCACATCCCACAAATGCTTACACACTGAGAGCACTGGCTGGGGAGCAGGGGCTGCGATCAGAGTCAGCATGGCCTCCAGCTTGCTGCGTGACCACGGGGAAGCTCTCAGTCCTCTCTGGGCCACTTTTCCCTTGTATAAAATTAGGCAGTTGCACTTG
>NW_011494881.1:5450638-5452689 GCF_000754665.1 Bison bison bison | reverse complement strand
TTCCAGGAGCTCAGAGAGCTCTGGCAATGACCCCTTGACCCCAAACTCATGGAATTTTGAGAAAAGCAGGAAGATCATTCCCAACTGCTGACAGAAAGGCAGTCAAAAAGACAGCAGACTACAACCTGAATTTTTTATTAGACTAGGAAATATAATTTATTTCATAAAAATTAATTTTGTTACAATAGGAATGCTAAATGTTATTTACAGGTTGTAGTACAGAATAAACAGAGGTGGGACTGGGGCCAGCCCGGCAGCCCTCGGGCATATAACCATGTCCACTGCCCAGGCGGGTGGTACAGCCCTTGGCCCGCAGGAGAGCTGCTCCCTGCACCCAGGCTCCTGGTCACCTCTCCCCAGAGGGCCTGTTACGGGAACTGGCTCAGCTGCCTGGTTGCTGGGGGAAGGAGACCAGAGGGCCCTGGAGCATCCAGGAGAGGGGAGGGCCCCTCTGGAGCCCAGAACCCTGCGAGAGAAGGCAGAGGAGAGGCACGTAGAAGAGACACCGACTGACCCTGTGTACTCAGAGGGCAACCTCCAGGCGGCCCAGTGGACTCGAGTAGGGCACACACGCACACACGGATGGGGACACGTTCCCGGAGAGGCACGCTGATGTGCCCACAGATAGAAGCACATGCATACACGCACAGATGTGCCAGCACACCCCCGAGACGAGAGACGTCAACACAGCGCGTAGGCCCTGCAGCGGCACTTAATCTGTGGCTCTCAAGGTACTCGGGCTGCGTGGGGCTGCCTCTCAGGCCTGAATAAGCCGAGAGACCTCCATGCCACCCCGAGGCGGGCAGTCTGCAGACACAGTCACAGTAGCCCAAGCAGATTGATGGTGCCAGCAAATCCTTTCCAGGCTTTTCTTACAAAGCTGGACAGTTTGAGCCCTCCCAGGAGGCTTTAGCCAATTGGTTCTGTGCTCCAGGCCCTGGTACACAATTTCTGGAAATCAGGTCAGAAATGGCACCTGGGTGGCTGGCCTGGCCTCATCCAACAAGAGCTCCGGTCCTGGGGCTAAGGAAGCAGGTTTCTCAGGGTAGGGCAGGGAGGAGGGGCAGGGAGAGAGGAGAGGAAGGGAGGAGAGGAGGGAAGGGAGGGAGGAGGGGCAGGGAGGAGGTACAGGCAAGAGAGGAGGGAAGGGAGGGAAGAGGGGCAGGGAGGAGGGCCATGGCAGACCACAGTCAACTTCAACCCACCAGGATTCACCTCAGAAGCCTAGAATGATGTATCAGAGACCAAAGGGCCTCAGACAGCAGTTGTGGAGCCTTCTGGGTCTAAAAAGGAAAAGAGGCCTTGAGAAGGCAGTCAGATGCCTTAAGTCACAGAGAGGCCTCATAGCAAAGCTGGAGCTTGAATGCTGGTCCTTGGACTCCAGACTGCCCTCACGTGACCACACAGGCCCACATGGCTCAGACTAGGAGTGGGCAGGGAGACTGAGCCCGAGGCGGACAGCCCCTTCGGCAGGGAAGGCTCGCTGCTTTTGTTGAGGCAACGTCCACACAGGCACTGGGATAAAAGTAAAAGGCTGTGGTCTCAGCCTCAGGGGCTTGAGCCTGATGCAGGCCTGGCCCCTTGAGCAGCCTTGATAAAAAGGAACCTCTCTCAAACCCAGCAGGCCCTCGATGGCCGGCCGGCAGCCTGATCCCCAGGGTGCTGGGGGGTGGTAAAAATCTCACTGTCCCCACATGCCCCCGAGTACATGGCTGGGACGCCAGGCTTAGGACACTGGCTGGGACTACAGCCCCCTAACCTGCTTTTCTCCCAGGAGATCAGACTTTCAAAGGCCAGGATATGCCCAGGCTGGTGCCAGCAGCTGCTCCTGGACCTGCTGGGGCAAGCCCTGGGGTGAGTGCCCAGAGCTGGCACTTGCTTTGGCCTGGGTGCCAAGGAGGAGAGGCCTTTGATGTGGCCTCTGTGCCAGCTCAAGAGTCTGGTTCCACCTATCACCAGACGGCTGGAAAGGGACCTTGATGGCCCCTCGGAAGCTCCTGGAACAGGCAGGCTGGAGAGGGGGTGCCACACCCCCCCCACCCCCCCCGCCC
>NW_011494881.1:5409558-5450538 GCF_000754665.1 Bison bison bison | reverse complement strand
GCTGGTCAAAGCTTCTTTCAGACTCTCCCAGACAGCAGAAGGTGTGAGAAGAGGGTTGCAGGGAAGTGCCTGGGGAGATCAGAGCTGGGAAAATGGCCCTCCACCCCTCCTCCTCCACTCCGGGCAGGTGTGCAAAGTACAGCCAGACCAGCCGCCTCCCTGCCTCCCACGCCACCCACAGGGCTGGCTGCTCACATGTTCCTCAAAGCCACACCAACCCCAGGAGCTCAGGCTTCTGAAGCAGGAGAGCCTGTCCTATCCTCCCCTTCTGTTTTACAGAAGGGGAAATGGAAGGGAATCTGCTAGGGAAGGACAGATCCTGGATTCCTGGGCATTAAGAGAAGGCCCACCTGCTCCAGCCCACCTGGTCTAGAGGCTGGGGTGTCCCAGCTGGCCCCGCCTTGGGGTAGGGGAAGAGAGGTGTCCACAGGGGATTCTCATCCCTGACTCCTTTCTCTGTGAGGACCCTCTCTGGGCCATGCCCCCTCTCCAGGAGCCCCCAGATCATAGTACTCCCTGGCTGGGCTGGCCCAACCACATTTTCCATCCCAGGTCCTTTTAATCTGGATTCCTGGGAACCTGGAGGAGCCATGGGGGCACCTGCCTGGGGCTGTGAGAGGGAGGCAGGACCCCACCCCACACCAGACCTCAGGCCTCCTTGGCTTTACTGATTCAGCATCTGTTTAAGATTTCAGAAACACGGGACCACGGCTCAGACCTCATCTGACCCTGTAGAAGTGCGGAAGCTGAGGGCTTGTTAGAATTTAGTCTAAGATGGAATCATTAGCAGCAAAGGGTTTCCTATTCAGTCTCTCTCCCTGATTCTCTCTCTCTCTTACACACATACACACGCACAGGCCGCTGGCCAGAATCACGAGCACGCCCACACCCACACTCAAGAAAAGCGTTTTCTATTTTTGTGTGTTATTTTTTCATTTTCTTTTTTTTCTTAAAAAGAACTTATCCAAATATCTGGATAATAAATCATTTGCGTTTCCTAAGAAACTGGGTTTTCTTTTCCCTTGTGGTTTTGGTGTTTTTCTTTTTTTTTTTTTTTTTTTGAGCCTTACTAGTGGTTGGAAGCTTTCTTTCTTTCCTTTTCCTTTTCACGTATGGACAGGAGAAAGCAGTTTCTCTGAATTGTACTTGACTCTTCAAAGAGTAAAACGGTGTGAATGGAGATGGAGGAGGGAGAATCAATGACTGAGGAAGAGAATAAAGAACACAACTAAAACAGATGCCCCGAGACTTCCCGGGGCTGAGGCTGGGAGGGCCACCTCCTTGCTCCCCTAGCTGCCTCCAGAGGGCCTGGCCCCTCCCGCTTCCTGCACAGAGGTCTGAGGTCAGGAGAGACAGCATGGGGTGGAGAAGGACCGCTGAGTCCTCCCAACAACGAAGTCCATGGATCTCCTAAGGCTGGTTGTGGTCTGCAGGTGGGGCAAGGAGCGGGGGAGGAGGAGGAGAGGCGACTCTGGCTGTGAGCTCGGGGGCAGAGGAGGCCCAATGGCCCCCCAGGAGGCTTCCCCGGGCCTGCCTGTGCCCGCCTCCTGCTGGTCCCTCCCAGCCCACAGGTGCAGGTCAGCTCAGCACTCCCCGTCGGTGGCCATGGCCACCAGCATCTCGCTCTTGCCCATCTCCTCCAAGGCACTCGCCAGGCTGTTGAGGTCCCCATCGTCCTGCTGCAGAGCTTCCCAAAGGTCCAGGATCACACCCGTGGGGCTTGCTTTGGTGGCAAAGTAGTTCAGGTACCTGACGGAGGGAAGGAGAAGAACCCTGGGCTCCCCAGACGCTCAGCCCCTCCCAGGGCCGGTGGGTTGAGGGGCTCCTGGGAGGACCTCCCCAGAGCACCGGGACTGTGGGCTCTGGACCCCCACAATCCTGGGTCTGAGTCCCAGCCCCTCTGCTTGCAGGCTGTATGGCCCCAGGCCATACACTGCTCCTCTTTGAGCCCCAGTGAGGATGATTATTGCCATTATATTTATCCAGCATTTTAAGCTCTCCAGAAGAGTTCTGACACCAGGATGGATTCTGTCACCCAGCAAGCATTTCCAGAACACCTGATGTCCTGGGCACAAGGCTGCTGCTGCTGATCACACCTGGCTGGTATCCTGGCTCCACCTGTTCTCACGGGCTGGCATCTGAGCATGATGCTCTTCAAGGAACTACTATCAGGCTGCCTGCCCCGTGGGGACACCGGGAGGGGGGCGGCTGTGGTCCCAGCCTGGTAGACCGTCCCCACACTCACCGGTCCATGGAGAGCTTCTGTGCCAACAGCCGCCAGTCATTGCCACGTGAGTTGGGGGCATCCAGGCTGTTGCATATCTTCTGGCGGATGGACAGGGGGATCTTGAAGGCGTAGGGTCCCAGTTGGGTGGTGACTACACTGCTGGGGGCGGAGCAGAGGGCGTCTAGGGAGCCAGCAGGCGTCTGGAAGGACAGGGAGCAAGGGTGAGATGGGGAGAGGGCTCCCTGTGTGCGATGCCACTGGGCATCTGTCCCTCCAGCCTCCCTGCCCAGGGACTGTGAGCTCGGGTAGACTCTGGCATCTCTCTGTGCTCTGGGTGGGCTCCAGCTGCTCAAAGGCCCCTGGAAGGTGAGCTCTCCAGGACCGGGGTGGCACACCCTTCCTCAGCCTCAGGGCACATGCTAATGCATGGCCCCAGCCAATGCTCATGCTGTCTCGTGATTACAAAGCCACGAGGGCCTCAGCCACAGTCTCACCCACATGGACCCACTTTTACACAAGCAAAAATGAAGTCTAGAAAGGGGAAGTGACTATCCATGGTCACGTGGTGAGTCAGTGACAGGGCTGGGTCTAGACTGCATCCAGCACCCTCTCCACTGCACTGCAGGGAGGCCCGGCACTGTCCCCCGGGTGCCTCGGGTTTTATAAACCTCAGTCTGGGTTATAGTGCTGGAGAACTGCAATCTGGGTTATCATGGAGATACAAGAGCCACGATCCCTGCCCGCCATTAAATCTTTTTTCTCATCTCCCAGGTGGGGATCCTTGTATCTGTCTCTCTGGTGGTTGTGAAGATCTGGTGAGATTTGGTACAGGTCAGGCCCAGGCTTGCACTCAGTAAGTCACAGCTGTTGGCCAAGAGTGAGCACATTCCAGCTCAGACATGGGAGGTGAGGGGTTTCCCAGGTGGTGCCAGTGGTAAAGAACCCACCTGCCAATGCAGGAGACATAAGAGATGCGGGTTCAATCCCTGGGCTGGGAAGATCCCCTGGAGGAGGGCATGACAACCCACTCCAGTATTCTTGCCTGGAGAACCCCATAGACCGAGGAGCCTGGCAGGCTACAGTCCATGGGGTCACAAAGAGTCAGACACGACTGAAGCGACTGAGCACGCACGTTGGCCAAAAATGAGCACGTCCCAGCTCAGACATGGGAGGTGAGGGCACAGTTCTGTGGGAGGTGGCCCTTCCCCCAGATGAGGGGGAGCCTCGGGTCTGCGCCCTGCAGCGCCCAGCCCCACGGGGTGTCCGCGCTCTGGCCCTCACCTCTGCCAGCGTGGTATGCAGCTGGAATATCTGGCCCTCCCCCTCCACCTGCCGCACGCAGATCTTGCAGGTGAGCTCCGTGGAGGCCAGGCTGTGCCTCTCCAGCGTGAAGGTGCAGTGCAGGGCCTTCTGGCTGCCACTCCAAATGTGACAGAAGGGGATCTCCTGGGGGAGGCAGCCAGGGTTAAGGAGGTGAGGCCAGCTGGCCCTGCCCTCAGGGAATGGAGGCGTGGGCAGGGAAGGGGGCCAGCTCAGGGAAGGCTAGGACCTTCCCATCCAGGTAGGCAGAGAAGAGGAGCTGGGCAAGGGCCCTCCAACTGAGAAAGGGAGCATACAGGCAAGAAGGCACGAGTCTGAGTATATGACTGTGTGTATGGGTGTGTGTGTGTGTGTGTGTGTGTGACTCTGTGGGACTGGGAAGCCTTGTGAACTCAATAGTTTCACACAGATGGGCATGGGCAGAGGGATGTGACCATCAGAGATTAGTTTGGACAATCTGGCAGGCATGAATGCTCTTAGAGATGGTACGACCTCTTTAAAGATGATGTATACAGACAGTGTGTGTGGGAGTGTATGACTGGGGTACCAGGGGAGAAAGAGAGAGACACAAGGGTGGGTGTGGGGGCCAAGGCTGCAGGACAGAGAGGGAAGGTGGGGAGATGGGATAGGTCATCTCTGGGCAGCCCCTGCCCCAGCTCCACCCCTCCCCCTCCTTTGGCCCAGCCCTCACCTGGTACTTGGCCAGCAGCTTGCTCCTCCAGTGGGCATGGGGGATGTCGTGGAGGGAGAGGCGCAGGTTATGGTAACTGTCCTTAAACAGCAAGGGTTTTGGCTCCTCCACTAGGTAGCCACCCAGGGTCCGTTCCAGCTCGAGTACCTCCTGTGGGCCAGGGAGCAATGAGAAAGGGGAGCCCATCACATTGGGCCAACAAGGCTCTTTCTCGCTGCAGGTTTGAGACTTGGGGACACATGCGGACAGAGGGAACCAGGCTGTAACATTGAGAGCAGGGTCCATCTGAGGCACAGGACTGGACATTTGGTAAGTGCTCAAAGAAAACTTTGAGTGGGTGGATGCATGGGTGGATAGACCGAAAAATGGATTAATAAATGGACAGATAGTGGGACAAGTGGATGGATGAATGGATTTATAGATGACCAAATAGACACATGGATGGCTCAATAGACGGGCTGACAAATAGATGGGTGGATAGATACAGACAGACAAAATGATGTTTAGATGAAAATACAAATGGATAGGTGTGTAAACAGAAGGTCAGATGGAAGAAAAGATAAATGGATGGGTGAGTGATGGCTGGATGACTGCATGGATGGACAGAGACTGAATAAATAAAGAATGACATCAAACCAACATGGGCCACTTCCCTCTTGATCTCCATCCTATTCTCTGACCATAACTGGATGTTAGCCAGTGCCCTAGTACCAAGAGATCCAGGCTGCAGGGACATTTCCCCAGGGCCTCTAACCCATTATGGGCCTCCTGGAATTTCAGGTCAGCCTGGTCTCAGGAGGACACTCTCTCCCACGAGGCCTTTGCACCTGTGTTGCATCAGTCCACAACTTGGAGTCTGAGACAAGTCACATGAGACCGGGAAGCCAAGGAGCTGGAAGAGCCCACAGACCAGGGGTGGAAGAAGCCACAGGAAGGGAGGAGGCTTCACAGAGCCGGGAGACGGAAAGATGGAAAAGGAAGAGGGGTTGAAACAGGGCCAAGCGTCTGTGCTCTCCCACTGTTTGTCAGGATGAGACAGAGGTCCTGGGAGCCGGCGGGAGCGTGAGCAGAGAATGGACAGGGTCTTAGAGGCTCGGGAGACAGGGAGGTACCAACACCTGCTGTTATCAGGTTGCAGATGCTAAAATCCTTCTCTCTCTACCTGCCCTGAACCCCTCCTCATCTGCCATGGCCCCCCTCACTCAGGGGCACTATCCACAGTTCTGCACACACTAGGAGCTTGGTTGTCAGTCCTGACCCTTCCTTACTTCCCCTTACTCTTTCCATTGGTCACTGGTTCTGTCCATTCTACTAAAAACTAAACAGAGTTTAGCCCCCTTGCCTGCCTGTTGTCCAGGGTCCAGCTCAAGGTCTGGCTGCAGCCTCCCAGTCGTTTGTCTATCCATCCCCACAGTGTAGCTTTCAAGAGAGCCCCTGTGAATAGGTGTCCACCAGGTCTCTGCCCCCACCCACTGGCTGGCTTCCAAATTCCTTGGCATGACCCCAAGGCTGTCGGGAGGCCGAGCCTTGCCATCTCTCGAGCCCCGCCTCTCATACCCCAGCACGCTTTGGCACACAGAACACCACACTTGCCTCTGCATAAACTTCTCTGTCTCCCGGAATGCCCTTCTCCCTTCTCTTCCTGGAGCTCCCACCTGTCCTTGGGAGCTTAGGGCTAAGGTCAGCTCTGAGAAGGCCCCAACGACCAAGCCCCGCCAGCCCGCATCCCCAGGCTGATGCTCCCGCAGCCCTGCATCAGTGATCCTCAGGTCTGGCTCCACCTCTAGCCCGCAGCTCGGTGAGGGCAGAACTGTGCCCGACTCATCTCTGTATTGCCAGTTTTGCCATTTCAATGTTTGAGGAATGAAGGAATGACTGGATGAGGCTGAGGGTGGTGGAGGGTGCCTGGCAGGTGCCATGATCCCGGGGAGGGAGTACTGGAAGGTACCATGCATGGGCTGGCTGTGGGCGAGGCACCCGCAGCGTGTGGGCCTGTGCTGGCGCCCATGGTCTGGCCTTACCTTCAGTGCTACAGGCGTGTCCTCTAGGCAGTAGACTCTGAGGCTGTACTCCAGGGAGGTGCAGAGGGCCGGGGCAAAGATGGCCAGCTGGAGCCGCTTGACTGCCGAGCGGGAGTAAGACTCACCCGTGAACACGTAGGTGCCCAGCTGGTCCAGCAGGATGTGGCAGGACCTGGCCTCCAGCTGGCAGTAGCAAGGGGTATTCAGGGTCTCCTCATCCAGGGTCACCACTTCCTGTAGGGTCACGGAGAGGGGGCGGTGAAGTGGCCGGGTCAGCCAAGGCCCTGGAGGGGGTCCATCCAGGTTGGGCCAGGATGAAAGGGGCTTTCAGATCCCAAGGTCCCCCAGCCTTGCCTCCTCACCTCCCAGTGGCCCTGGTGGGCCTGGGTCTTGAGCTGGAAAATCCAGTTGCCGGCACTGACTTCTGCGCAGTGGGGCACCGTGAGGATGACGGGGCGGCATAGCAGGAGGCCCGTGGGCCCGCAGGTCACTGCGGGGCTCAATACTGTCTGGGTCCCTTCTGAAAGCGGGCTGGGGCAAGGTGGAGGGGAGAGGGAGGCAGTGAGGAAGTGGGGCTGGGCTCCCCCCGCCCTGGCTGCTGGGGTGAGAGAAGGCAGTTCTGTACCCCTGGGGCTCCCAGAGTTAAGGAAAAATGGCACAGGCCTTGAAATCGTTTCTATATTTTTGCTATTACATCACAACATTCTCGTAGCCAAATCTTTGCTCCCATTTTCAAAGGTTCTGCACTCTGCAGATGCTGTGGATAGGTACTGCTAAAAAGCCCTCTGGAAAACTGGTACCCATCCACACTCCCACCAACGCGCCATGGGAAGGCTGTGTTCCCACACTCTTGCCAGCATGAAGGTACTATGGCATTTGAAAATATCTTTGCAAATTCATGAGCAGGGAAACTTCCGGCGCCTCATAGCTCTTTCTTTTACTATTTCTTTGATTTCAAATTAAGTCAAGCATTTTCTCATAACCTACTGGCCACTGTGTGACTGCGTGCATGGATCTGTATGTATGACAGTGTGTGTGTGAATCACTCGTTCATATCCTTTGCCCATTTTTGTACTGAGATATTCAGTTTTTCTTACTGGTCACCCAAACCTCTTCATATAGTTAAGATATTAGCTCTTTGTCATATTGTAGCCAGCTGGTCATCTGGCTTTCAGTTTTATGATTTGTTGAGCTGGTTTTGCATGACTTAAATGGGAACAAATATCGAGCAATATCTTCCTTGGAGAACTGTCTCTGGTCTTGGCACTGGGCTTAGAAGGGGATATACTAGAGCCCCAGGTGGGCAAGCAGCAGGGAGACAGGCCAAGCAGGGGGCAGCCAGGCTGGAGCTGGGTCTCTCTACTCACAGAGTGTTTTCTGCCTTGTTGATGAGGAGGTACATCTCGTAGAACTTGCCCTGGGGGATGGCTCCATTGGGCACCAGCAGGCTGACCCCTAGCGGGAGAGAGAGGTCAGTAGGGAGGGGCTAGGAGTCCAGGAGCTTAGCACAGGGGATGGGGGGTTGGCCTCCCGCTTGGAATAGGGAAAAAAAGACATCTTCTGAGATCCTGGTGGTCACCAGCAAGGCATGGGGAGAGCGGTTGGGTGCCAGGAAAGGCCAGGTCACTGACCGCAGCGGGGCTGTCCAGAGGGACCGCACAGGGGAGGCATTGCAATGGGATATAGAGATAGGCCAAAGTCCTGGAGGCTGAAAGGGTGGTTCCAGCCCCAGCCTAGCTCAGGGTATGACACGGGGAAACTCATCTGCTGGCTGTGCAACCTGAGCTGGGCGGCCCTGTCTTTTCAACAGCACCCTTACATGGCAGTATTCTTTCCCACTTACTCGAGAGTGAAATTGAGGTTTAGAGAGTTCCCCTCCCCTAGCGAGGCAGAGGCAGGCCTGGACCCCAGGTCTTCATTTTATCATCACTTTATCCCTTTGGGCCTCACTTCCCATGTCTGTGAAATGGGACCAGGAAGTCCTATTTTCGGCTGGGTGAGTGTTGGACTACCTAGAGGGGAACATGCCGAGGCCAGGCTGACAGGCAAGCAGAGCAGGGACCCACCTGTGCCGGGGATGCTGAGCCTCCCGCCCAGGCAGCCAAAGGTGCCACTGACACTGCTCCCCGGGTCACGGGGCAGGCCCAGGAGCTGCTGGGAGCCGAGGCTGGCACTGCGCAGGTGCAGGAAGTGGGTGTCCCGGGCAAAGTCACCAGGGTACGTGCCGGGAGGCAGGACTCCCAGCAGGTCGGCGCCGTCTGCCAGGCCTGGCCCAGAGCCAGTGGTGCCGGAGCTGTAGACCTTGATCTTGAGGTTGGGCAGTGGGTCCAGCAGTGGCGAGTTGGTCATGGGGATCTTGTCAGCTGAGTCCTGCAGGGCGTACTTTGGCCCGCGGTAGATGCTGGCGCTGGCAGTGAGGGCAGGAGGCCCGGATGGGGGCAGGAGCTGTGGGTTGTCTGCAGGGCGGGGCTGCAGTCAGACTCAGCCTGTGGTGCCTCCCTGGCCCCATCCCACCCTCTGCTACTGTTGGGGGCCCTTCTTTTACAAAATCCCACCCAAATTCCAGCTCTGAAAGGTTCCACTGCCAACTAAGGCAGGAAGCTTAGGGACTTGCCACCTGAGTTATTTCTTCTCTTTCCTGCATCGCTTTCATCCATACTTGTCCAATGTTCCTTATTAAAAAAAACTCTAGAGAAACCTCAGGAGGGAATCAGGCACCTCTGCTCTGGTCTGGCTGCCAAGCCCCCTGGGGACCCTGCCTGCACCCACCGCCCCAGGTGTCCCCAGGTCCTTACTGGGCCTTGCAGTCTTGAAGTTGACTGGGTGGAAGCCGCCGGTGAGGGCGGCGGATGAGTCAGTGATGTCGGTGTCAAAGTCCCGGCAGTTGCGGCGGTACCCCACCACCGCCACCACTATGAGGACAGCCACCACCACGAAGATGGACACCACGAGGCCCGCATACAGCGCCATGTCCCCCGAGGTCTCCAGGACTGTGGGGACAGGAGGGCTGAATGAGGGGCAGGGGGCAGAGACCCAGGCCTTGGGGGAGCCAGAGACTCCCTTGGTCCCCGGGGAGAGGCAGGGCCTGGGATAGACTGGCGCTGTCCTAGGTTTAAATCTGAGCTCTGCCAGACAGGCTGGTGACCTCAGGCAAGCCTTGAACCTCTCTGAGCATCAGTCTCTATAAGTTTACCGATCTAAATGCCCCTGTCCCCATGCTCTGCTTCCTTCCCAGTGTAGTAAGGAGAGGCACAGGCACTCTTGAGGTGGACACTTACAAGAGTGAAGTCACTGCTCTCTGCTCAGGAGGTGACAGGGCCTGTGGCTCAAAATCAGGGGGCCACAGAGTGTCCTGTCCAAGGTGGGAGTAAACCCAGGGCCTCACTTGCAGCCTGCAGCAATCTCCGTAGGACCCAAGGTCCTGGTTCCCAGAAATCTCTGCAAGTAGCCACTCTGAGCTCATTTCCATTCTGGGCTGAGGGCGGGAGGGGGAGGGGAAGCAGGAGGAGGAGAATGAGATGCATGGTGATGGATGGAGAGGAGGGAAGGGAAGGGAGAGCTAGAAGGGAAGGAAGGGGCTCAGGGAGGCAACCCCAGGTTACACTCCCCACCCCAGACAGGCTGCTAGGCTGGAGGACACCCCGCCCTGGACAGTGGGCAGGGCAGGCTGCTGCACAGCTCGAATCAGCTCCACACGGCCAGGCAGAGAGGTGTTCTGTCCAGCAGAACTTTCTAGGAAGATGGTGAATCCCATGTCTACGCTGTTTCCCATGACAGCTGCCAGCCACGTGCGGTTATTAAACAACTAAAATGTGGCTGGCTGGGCTGAGGAAAAGTTTTTGGACATATTTATTTTCAGCTAAGATAAATAGAATTTTCAAGCCACACACGTCTAGCGGCTACTATGCTGGACAGCGCAGTAGAGCCAAGACGGCTGCCCCCACCCCACCCCATGTCCTCTGGGAGCTCGGGGAAGGCCCTGTCTACTCTCCCCCAACCCCCAGGGGCCCTCAGAGAGGGAGGCCAGCTTTCCTGCCTGAACTGGGGGGAGGCCTGAGCTTCAGCAAGGTCAGGCAGGGCCCTCAGCCCTGAGGTTTGGCTGATTCCATCACCTGCTAGACCTCCATCTCTCCTCATTCTTGGGCTCCCATCTCTCTGGGGACTCTGCCTCATCACGTCATCACTATCATGGGGGGTGGTCACTTGCCTGGTGATTTACAATATCTAATCAGTCACCAGTCTGCCCCCGCTGTGAGCTGCATTCAGGGCCTCACTACTGATTTTATAATTCTGGAATTATTTGGAAATTGTGGCTTAATTACCACAGGCCAATCTGCCCAAGCTGCAGCACAGCCCCGGGGGGCTGGCGCAGGGCAGCGGGTGTCCCAGGGACCCAGGAGGTGTCCGTTGGCTGCTGGGGGGAACAGTGAGAGGCACTGGGAGGGGTAGGTGTGGGCTTGCCTGCTGGCCCCACCCCGCAGAGGAAAACCGAGGGGTGGGGCTCGGAGCAGAAGCTCTAGCCAAATATTTAGGTTCCAATCCTAACTGGATCCTTGGGTAAGTCCCTTCTCTCTGAGACTCAGTTTCTTCTCCTAAATGCAAAGGTCAAGACAGTCCCTGGGGGCCCTTCTTTTAGCTTAGGGTCTGCCTGTCTGACGGTGATGGAGACCATGCCACATGCAGGGTTGGGCGCCGGGAACCCCACAGAGCTTGTAGGGGGGCACCTTCAACTCTCCCTGCCCCTTGCCCTGCCCTGCACTCCACCCCTTGAAAAAACCGGTCAAGGAAAACCAGGGGTCCCCCCAGAGGAAAGAGGACAGCCATGAAATGGGACTTACGGTGGCTTTTGGGGTCACTTAGAGTTTTCTTATCTGTCGAGGGAAATAAAGGGAAAGAAAGACAATGACACAGATGACGGAGAGGGTGGTAGAGAGGGTGCTGGGAGATGCGTGGATGAGATGAGAGCCGGGCAGGCGGGCAGGGCCCCAAGGGACTGCTTCACTGCAGGCCAGGCGGTGGGGGCTGGGCGGGGGGCTTCTCTGGCTCCAGAGCCACCACCCTGGGCCCCGCCCTCTGAAGACTCACTTTGCACGCACAGCCCATCAGTGCAGTTCTTGGAGTCGAGCAGGGTCCCACTGCAGTCCCGGCCTCCATTCTGGGGTGGGGGTGCCATGCACTCGCGGCTGCGCCAGTGCGCACACTCGGTGCTACAGGCTGACCACTTGCTCCACTCCGTCCACCCGCCGTCGACTGTGGGGACACAGCGTGTGGTCCATGGGGACGTGGGCACGCACGGGCGCCTGCACACACGATTACATGTGCACAACACAGCAGAGCACGCACACACAGAGTACAGCAGGGGAAGAGGAGTCCAAGACATACACAGGCCGCCCGGAGAAATCACACCACGGGCCAGATGAGAGTCAGGGAGCTCAGGTGGGCAAAGGTAGCTCCAGACACACACATAAGATCACCGGCGCAGACTCGCACAGGGTTCAACAGAGGCACAAACCCAGGCGAAAAACACCACACATTCACATAAACACGCCACCAGAGAGAGAGAGCACAGACCCACCGATGGGGATACAGAGCGAGACACAAGGAAAAAAGGACTGCAGCAAGACGGCGGTCAGCGGCCAGGTGTGCCGAGCAGTCAAGGGCAGGAGCACAGGCACTCTGACGCCGGGTGCCTCTGGGACCCTGGCCTGGGGGCTGACACGGAGAACCCCCAGCCCAGAGGGCAGGGAGCCTACCCCCAAGAGCCTCTGCCTCCGTCTCTCCCACAGCACAGGGCGGAACAAGAGGTCAGAGGTCACAGCACCTGGTCCAGCAGGGTCAGCCAGCCGTGGGTCCCAGGACAAGCCCAGAAGGGGAGAAATCAGTGGTCCTGACTCTGTGACCCCACAGCACAGAAGGCAGGGCTGGGCGCGAGTGCGGTGCCACCTGGCTTGTGGCCTTACCTGGGCACACGGTGGTGCAGGCAGTCTTCTGGAAGGCCTGGCCCTCGCAGAAGGCACCTCCGTTGAGCGGGGCAGGGTTGGTGCAGGTCCGCGTGCGCTTCTGCCAGCCGCGGCCACAGCGGTTAGAGCAGGGCGACCACTCTGCCCAGCTGGACCAGCCACCATTCACTGCGAGGGTAGTAGGTGTCACCCAGCTGGCCTGGCTCTTCACCCTGTGGGGCCCCCAGGCCCCACCCCACAGCCCTGAGGAGGCCCCTCTGCTGGGGACTGGCCCTCTGGAGTTGGACCCCCTCTGCCATCAAGGCTGGGGACTCAGACACCAGAGGGCAGACCTGGGTTGCATTCAGCACCAGATGGCAACCAATGACTCCCTGCCTTTCTGTACAATGGCAAGTAGAGGTCCAGAGAGGGCTGGCACCCTGGGTCTCCCCGTGAGGAATAGGGGGAGGTCTATAACTGGAGCTACAACACTCATCTCAGCCGTGGCTCCGCCCCCCCACCCAAGGGGACAGCAAGGAATTGCTGAGCGGCCCGAGCAGCAGTCCCGAACTCTGCTAGAATAATATGCTTGGGGATGGGGATCCCAAGTGGGCCCTGCCTCAGCCCCGACTCCCAGAGAACTGGGTCTTCTTCAGGGACAAGCAAAGGGCTTGAGAAGGGGCGAGTGCTCCTGGCTGGGGGCCCAGGAGTGCCTGGCCTCACCACTAAATTTGCTGTGTGACCTTGGAGAAGCTACCTCTCCTCTCTTGGGCCTCCTCCTCCCCACCTGTTCACCAGGTGCTGGCTTTTGGGTAGAACAGGGTCCGGTGGGCTATACCGCCCCAGGTCCCCTCCCCACCGCCCACTCTGGGCCACACCGTAGACAATGATGGTGGCCGTGGTGCTGCGGCGCTTTGCCACGATGTTCTTGGCCACGCAGGTGTAGTTGGCCGTGTCCGACAGGCGGGCCTGGCGGATGATGAGGTTGTGGTCGATGGTGAGCAGGAAGTTGGTGTCCTGGGTGGGGTCGATGACGTCCTCGTTCTTGAGCCACTCCACCTGCAGGGGAGGGGTTGGGGGTGTGAGGGCCCAGGGCCTGATCCCTGCACCCCAGAGTGTGGGCCCTCCGCAGGGGGTTGGCGGGGAAGGCCCAGCTAAACAGGACAGTTCTGTCCCTGTCCAAGCTTGGTGGTGACCCAGGATGCAGGGCCTCTACAGGCCAGGCACTGTGCTGGGCACTGCAGAACACAGTGGTTAAGATGACCACCCACCAGCTGGCAGCCTTGGGAAGGGACTTCCACTCAGCCCCAGTTTCATCAACTATAAGTTGATATTCAGTAGCACTATCCAAAGGGCTACTGTGAGGATGAAATGAATCCGTATGTAGAAAGTGTGGAGCACATGCCTGGCTCACAGTAAGTACTAAATAAATGCGTGTCTTCATCATTAACTCTGTAAACCGACTCCCTTAGTCAGGGTAAGAGATCTGGCAGGTGATTAAAAACAGGGTCCCCATTTTAGCAGCTCTGGGTGTGCAAATCCCAGCTCCGCTACTCACTAGCTGGGTGACCCTGGTTGACCGCTTCCCTTGGCCCAGTGCTGTGCTCCCAGCCATAAGATGGGATGACGTGGTTGCCATGAGGACTATTCTGCCAGGTGCTGGGCACATGTGGGAGCCCCACAAGGCTACCTGTCATGAAGGGAGTCTGAGCTCATTTCCAGATGGAGGCCTGGGCTGGGGGCAGTGACTAGAGCCAAGATTCTGATGTCTGATTCTGAGCTGGAAGTCCAGGGGACCATCTTCCCCAACCCTGTGCTACTAAGGTCCCTGGCGGCAAAGCTGAGATGTTTCCCCATGCCCTGCTCTGACTCCAAGACCACCAGTACGGCCAGTGGGAGAGAGGAAGCAGGTCTGAGATACAAGCAGGGCAGTGAGGGGACAGGAGGGCATCACCCAGGGACATACATGTGGTACCAGAAGGTGTGATGAGCTCAGACACACGCATTGTGAGACTCTTTGGTCTCCATAAAGCTGGGTTCTTGGGTTCTGGGAGACGGTGTGTGCAGCCACTTCCCTTGCAGGAGACCGAGCCTGGGGTCAGCCCAAGGAGTCCTGGGGGTTCCTTCCCCAGTTCTGCCCCATCCATGAGGTTAGATGATGCCTGGGGAGGGCCCAGCTGGGATCTGGGATGTGCCGAGTTCTAAAGAGATGGCAGTTCTTTCCTCTGTAAAATGGGAGGGCTCTGGGAGGCTGAGTTACCGTGGCTGGTGGTAAATACCACACCTGGGTGGCCTCTGCCATGCCCAGTATTCCTCATGTCCTCACTCACCTCAGCCACAGGCACCCCCTCTGGTGGGCGGCACTGCAGGAGAACTTCATGGTCCAGGGGCACTTCCTTGCCCAGAGGCTCCTGATCAAAGTTCTTGCGCAGGTCTGGGAGAAGGGAAAGGGTTCCAAGGCACCGTCAGGCCAGGGCCGGGAGGAGGCCAGTCAGGCAGAGCTGGATCCTGAAGTGTTCCCTTCTAGCCACGAGGTGGCAGTGCACACCAAGGAAATTTTACCAGGACTCCTGGCCTTTACCAGGGGAATCTCTTCTCCAAGACAGGGGCCTTACCAGGTGGACTGAGGGGAACAAAGTTCCCTCCCTAGCTCTGGGATCCTATGCACATGATGACTAGGGAAGCTGATGGGTTTGTTATATAAATAAGTAGGTAAAAAGGGGCCATTAGAAATTCTGGCACCAAAGGTGGCACAGGCTCTGGGTCTTGGAGCCTTCTTCTGAGCTGGTGGCCCCTGTGCCCTCATGTCTGTGTGTAGAACTCTCCCTCCAGGATCCATGGGGAAAGGGGAAAGGGCCCAAGGGAACGGGGTTGGGGCGTCCAGGCAGCGTACATGCGATGCGGACGTAGGCCCGGCGACTCTTGGTGGTGCCTGCAGAGCTCCAGGCTACACACTGGCACCAGTAATCCTCCAACCCGAACAGCTCCTCTACCTGCTGCCGCGACACCTCGATCTGCACCTCTCGCACCTGCAGGCCTGGGAGGAGGAGAGAGATGCCGTTGGTGGGGGGGCAGGAGACACAGGATATGGGACCATGATATCCTGTGTCCTTTTCACCCCTCCCCACCCTCCAGTCCTGGAGGCTCCTCTCCCACTGCCTCCCGTTTCCCTTTTTCTCATCTCTTCTGCTTCGAGCCTGGCCCAAGCCACCACCACAGCTCACCTGGAAACAATAATGGCTAACCCAAGCCCTCTGCCCTCATTCAATCCACTTGCCACCCTGCAGACAATGTGTGCTCTTTGAAAGGTCCAAGTGGCATCCATCCCCCTGCTATGTCCCTGTCATCTGGTGTAAAGACCCCGACCCTCCACGTGGCCTCCAGGCCCTGTAAGATCTATCCACTGCAGCCTCACTGGGCGTCTCTGAGGGCCTCATGCTCCCCCAGCCTCTCTAGTCACAGGGCCTTTGCACATGCAGTCCTTTGCCTGGGACTCTTCTTCTGTCCTTTCTGCGTCCAGTGAACTCCCAGTGACCATCCGCTTTGCGCTAGGTCTCGCTTCGGAGGGCAGCCCCTCAATGCTGGCCCACCCCCACCAGCTCTTAGAGAGCCACTCAGCACTCCCATAGGTGCACTGGACACTGGTCTGCAGAGTTATCACTCCCCACCCAGCCCGATTCCCTCATGGCACTACCATGGTCTGAAACTGCATTATTTATTGCCATGTTCACGTAGGAACTGTATCTCCTGCAGGAGAATGAGGTGGGGCTTTGCCCTGTTCACTGCTGTGGCCCAGGGTCTGAGACAGTCAGCGAGCTCAACCAATATGAGGTAAGCGTGTGATCTCTGGCCATTGCTCAGGAGACTGTAGGGCTGAAGCTAAGAGGAGGCCCCTTTTCCTGGGAACCCTCCAATCTCTCAATGGCTCCTTGTTGGGGCCCGAGGGGTTCCCTGGATAACTGGGTGCACTAGCACACACAAAAGGAATCATTTACTCTTTTGCCTTCACTCCCTCAATGACAAAATGCTCTACGTTCAAGTAAGGGATGAAGCCTCCTGGATGAGGGTGTCCATCTGAAGCTCCTCCCAAAGCCTGTGAAAGAACTGAGACTGCCTCCTCCAGGAAGCCCTCTCTGACTGCCCTGTCTCTCCTTGACATCTCAGTTCATCCTCTCCTGGTTGCACGTGGGTTCTGATAAGCCCCTCGAGGGCAGGAATGTTGAGTGTACACCTTGTGGTACCATGGCATGCTGGTTAGGTGGAGGACTGGACAGGTTCTTGACAGGTTTGAATCCTAGCCCCACCCTCACTCCCCATCTGTGTGACCTTAGCTAAGTTATGGATACTTAGCCTCTCCAAACCTTGGTTCCCTCATCAGAGTAAAACACTCAAGGTAAATTCTAAATGAGTCATGGCAATTACAGCACCCAGACCAGGCTGGACACACATCTACTCTGGCAGCTCATATGGATCTCATTCAATTCTAGGGAGAAATTGAAACACAGAGATGGTAGGTGGCAGGCCCAAAGTCCCACAGCAAGTTGCCAGCAAAGCTGAGATCAGCTACTAGGCATCTTGCCCCAGTTAGAGCTCTGCCTGGTAATAAATGATACCTCTCTGGACCTCTCCCAGTGAAATCATTGCCTTAACTCTCCTGCATCCTAAGCGAGGGGGGCCCTTACACTGGGAGTTGAGGCAGTAAGGAATCCCCTCCTGATGGCAGGGGATCTAAGTTGGGGGTGGGGGCTGGGAGTTTGCTAGCAGGGAGCACCAGGAGGGAAGAGGCTTCTTGCAGAAGGTTTTGTGGGGGGTTGGGGGGGTACGGTGCCTGGCCCACAAGCAGCAGGGGCTGCCTGGAGTGCTTGCTCCCGAGAGATGCTGCACGGTCTGGGGTAGGAGAGTGGGCTCTGCCCTTTACTTGCCAGGCTGTGGGCCTGGAGGAATGGCCTCTCTCAAGGGGGCCATCCATCCAGAAGGTTTCAGGAGCACCACCTTGGCAGTGGTCACCAGCAGGCAGACAGGAGGCTAGGGGCCTTCAGTCTTTCCAGACTTGGGCCCAGATGAGGTGTCCCCCAGCACGACAGACAGTGCCTGACCAGGACACCCAGGGTTGGGCTGCCTGCCTCAATCTGGAGTGAGCTAATGGGTGGGCTTGCCCTGCCTCTGTCGGCCCCCTCTGTCATCCTCTGTGTTTCCAGGGCTTCAGAGAGGGCCAGGGAGGGCCAGGGGTGGGAGCAGGAGGAACCAGCCGCAGTGCTGCCAAGGGTGTGGCCTGCTGGACCATTGTCCATTCTTTGTAGCTAACGGGGACAACGGTGCCTTGATTTCTAGGATGGGCAGGGCTTGTGTGCCTGGCAGCCGGGGACTAAGAGCCACCCTGTTACCAGCAGTCACAGGGTCTGAGAGGGGCCCCAGCAGGATACGCTGTCTCCTTGCTCTTCAGGGCCAGAGGGGGTCGGGGGACAGAGGAGTAATAACAAGTTTCCAGAGGAAAGAGGCAAACAAAAACCCAGAAGGAAGATGGAGGGAATGGGCATTTATTAAGCACCCGCCGAGCCCCGGCAGCGTGCTCAATGCTGTGCAGGCACCACCTTGCTCCAGCCTCACTAGGACCTTCTGTTAATATCCCAGTTTATCAGGAGAGGAACTGAGGCACAGAGAGGTTGAATGACTTCCTCACGGTCACACAGCCAGAGCATGGAGGCAGCTGGGACACAGGTTATTTTTGCTTTTTAAAAATTCTTCTTTTAACTTTAAGATTTTGGGTGAGAATGGGATTCCAAATCTAACTTTTTAAATTCTTGAGATTCTTTAAAAAATTTTGGTAAAATATACATAACCTACAACTTACCATTTTAACCAATTTTTAGGATATAGTGTTGAGTGGCATGAAGTACATTCTGGGGTATGATTTTAAGCCTGAATGGTTCTGAAATGTCAGCTTTTCATAGAAAAATAGAAGTTGAAAAAGGAGAGAGAATGCCAGAGAGTATGTCAGGGGAGAGACACAAGAATGAAAAAAGAGAGAGACACAAAAAAAGAGAGAGACATAAAGAAAAAAGACAATGTGTAAAATATAGAACTAACGAGAATCTGTAGTACAGCTCAGGGAGCTCTACTCAGTGCTCTGTGGTGACCTAAATGGGAAGGAAATCCAAAAAAGAGGGGATATATGTATACATATAACTGGTTCACTTTGCTGTACAGTAGAAACTAACACGTTATAAAGCAATTATACTCCAATAAAAGTTAATTAAAGAAGAAAAGGCAGACACAAAAGGAGACAGGGATGAGAAGGGAGAGGCAGAAGAGACAGAAGGAAGGAGGGAAGGGATGAATAAGGAGGAGAAAGAAAAGGTCAGGGAAGAGAGGTTAAAAATGAAATCAAAGACAAGGCAGGGTCTGGGGTGAAGGAACCACCTGGAGGCTGGGGTTGGCTGGGATTGCACAAAGCCGGCTGCCCACAGGTGACCAGAGTGGACGGCCCGCCTTGCTGGCCTGAGTCTGGGAAAGGCTTTCCACCCCCAAGGGTCCTGTACTGTAAACAGAGGCTGGACTCGTGAGATGAGAGGAGCCCGGGGCGCTGCCTCCTGCCTGGAGTTGGGGGTTGCCCGGGGAACCGCACACACCTCACTCTTCCTCCTCGTTTCCCACGCTTCTGTCACCCTCCCTTCCTGCAGGACTCGGGTGAGTCCTAGCACCACCTCTATGGTTATTTACTTAGTGTTCTTAACCTGTTTTTTTGTTTGTTTGTTTGTTTATTGAAGGATAATTGCTTTACAGAATTTTGTTCTTTTCTGTTGAACCTCAGCATGAATCAGCCACAGGTATACATATACCCCCTCTTTTTTGAAGCTCCCTCCCATCTCCCGCCCCATCCCACCCCTCTAGGTTGATACACAGCCCCCATTTGAGTTTGCTGAGTCATACAGCAAATTCCCGTGGCCATCTATTTTCCATATGGTAATGCAAGTTTCCATGTTACTCTTTCCATACGTCTCACCCTCTCCTCCCCTCTCCACATGACCATAAGTCTATTCTCTACATCTGCTTCTCCATTGCTGCCCTGTAAATAAGTTCTTCAGTACCATTTTTCTAGATTCCGTTTATATGCATTAGAATACGATATTTATCTTTCTCTTTCTGACTCACTTCACTCTGTATAACAGATTCTAGGTTCATCCGCCTCATCAGAACTGACTCAACTGTGTTCCTTTGTATGACTGAGCAATATTCCACCGTGTGTATGTACCACAACTTCTTTATCCACTTATCTGTTGATGAACATCTAGGTTGCTACCATGTTCTGGCTATTGTAACTAGTGCTTCAGTGAACAATGGGATACATGTTGTTTTTTTCAATTTTGGTTTTCTCAGGTACATGCCTAGGAGTGAGATTGCTGGGTCATATGGTGGTTTTATTCCTAGTTTTTTAAGGAATCTCCATACCGTCTTCCATAGTGGCTGTATCGATTTACATTCCCACCAACAGTGCAAGAGCGTTCCCTTTTCTCCAGCATGTATTGTTTGTAGAGTTTTTGATCATGGCCATTCTGACCAGTGTGAGGTGATAGCTCATTGTAGTTTTGATTTGCATTTCTCTAATAATGAGGGATGTTGAGCATCTTTTCATGTGTTTGTTAGCCATCTGTATGTCTTCTTTGGAGATATGTCTGTTTAGGTCTTTTTCCCACTTTTTGATTGGGTTGTTTTGAATGGGCAATATACAATTGCCCCATTGTATATTCTTGCCTCCTTTGTCGAAAATAAGGTACCCATAGGTGCATGGGTTCATTTCTGGGCTTTCTATCTTGTTCCATTGGTCTCTATTTCTGTTTTTGTGCCAGGACCATACTGTCTTGATGACTGTAGTTTTGCCTATTTCCTCATTGAGTTGTACGAGCTGCTTGTATATTTTGGAAATTAATCCTTTGTCAGTAGCTTCATTTGCTCTTATTTTCTCCCATTCGGAGGGTTGTCTTTTCACCTTGCTTACAGTTTCCTTTGCTGCGCAAAAGCTTTTAATCAGGTCCCACTTGTTTACTTTTGTTTTTATTTCCCTTACCCTAGGAGGTGGGTCATAGAGGATCTTGCTTTATGTCATTGAGTGTTCTGTCTATGTTTTCCTCTAAGAGTTTTATAGTTTCTGGTCTTCCATTTAGGTCTTTAGTCCATTTTGAGTTTATCTTTGTGTGTGGTGTTTGGAAGTGTTCTAACTTCATTCTTTTACATGTAGCTGTCCAGATTTCCCAGCACCATTTATTGAAGAGGCTGTCTTTGTCCCATTGTATATTCTTGCCTCCTTTGTCAAAAATAAGGTACCCATAGGAGCATGGGTTCATTTCTGGGCTTTCTATCTTGTTCCATTGGTCTCTATTCCTGTTTTTTTGCCAGTACCATGCTGTCTTGATGACTGTAGTTTTGCCTATTTCCTCTTCATTTATTTGGATTCTCTGTTTCTAGTTTGTTCCTTCATTTGTGTAGTATTTCTCTGCCTTTTCATTATTTTTTTTAACTTATTGTGTTTGAGGTCTCCTTTTCCCAGGCTTCAAGGTTGAATTCTTTCTTCCTTTTGGTTTCTGCCCTCCTAAGGTTGGTCCGGTGGTTTGTGTGAGCTTAGGGTGAGATTTGTGCTGAGTGTTTGTTTGTTTTTCCTCTGATGGGCAGGGCTGAGTGAGGTGGTGATCCTGTCTGCTGATGATTGGGTTTGTATTTTTGTTTTGTTTGTGGTTTAGCACCCTGGCATCCTGCACAGGGAGCTACTGGTGGTTGGGTGATGCCTGGTCTTGTATTCAAGTGGTTTCCACTGTGTGAGTTCTCATTATCTGATACTCCCTAGGGTTAGTTCTCCGGAGAAGGCAATGGCACCCCACTCCAGTACTCTCGCCTGGAGAATCCCATGGACAGAGGAGCCTGGTGGGCTGCAGTCCATGGGGTCGCTAAGAGTCGGGCACGACTGAGCGACTTCACTTTCACTTTTCACATTTCATGCATTGGAGAAGGAAATGGCAACCCACTCCAATGTTCTTGCCTGGAGAATCCCAGGGACAGGGGAGCCTGGTGGGCTGCCGTCTATGGGGTCGCACAGAGTCGGACACGACTGAAGCGATTTAGCAGTAGCAGTAGTAGGGTTAGTTCTCTGGTAGTCTAGGGTCTTGGAGTCAGTGCTCCCACTCTAAAGGCTCAGGGCTTCATCTCCTTAATTTTCCCTTCTCCTCCTCTTTCACTTCCTGCTACCCTTTTACCTAAGGACACCTGCAGCACTGCACTTGCCAGGCCTCTCTGCGCCTAACCTGCTTTTTTTTTTTTTAAAAAAACCTAAACCAATTAATTTCTATGAATGAAGTACTGCATCATTATCATGAAAAGAAAACACTATCACTTCTCACAGACCCAGAGGACCTGGTCGAGAATTTTGGTTGGGGCTGGGGGCAAGGCTGTGAGATAGGACCAGCTCCTCTCTCTCAACAGGGGGCAGAGCAGGTGCCGGGGAGAGGGGGGAAGAACCTGTGCTGGACTGGACCTGCCCTCTGATGCAAGCAGAGGATGGAAAGAAACTGGGAAAGGGAACAAGCACGCAGAAAGCGATGTGGTGCTGTTTCACCCGGTCACCCAAAGTCAGACGGGGCAAGAGGCCAAGTCTTGGGAAGACACTGATCCAGGGTGAACCCGAGGGGAAACTGAGGCCCTGGGGGGACCATGGCTGTGTGAGGGCTCACACAGAGCCAGTGTGGAGCCAGGCCCAGAACCCTCTGGGCTCGGAGTGACCTGGGGGTGCCGGTGGGGGTGGGGGTGGCGTGGGCTCACCGGTGGCCTCGTCCAGGCCCTCTTGGGTGACGTGGTCACTCTGGCTGACCCACTCGCCGTTGCACTTGAAGTAGATCTGTGTGGCAGGGAAGGCACGGCAGCCCAGCTCCACGGGCTTGTTCTTCACGATGTAGGCGTCCTGTGGCTCCTGCAGGAAGTGGGGCAGCGTCTCTGCTGGAGCCGATGGGAAGGAGTCGGGGAGCTCTTCCCTGCCCGAGTCAGTGCCTGTGGAGAGTGGAGGGCTCTGTGAGGCCACGGGTGGGAGGTCCCAGGTCCCTTCCATCCCCTGGGGGCTGTGACAAAGAGAGGAGGTCGGGGGAGGCAGAGGGGTGGGCAGCTGGAGGAGACCTGCCAGGACACTTGCTGTGACCTAGGCAAGGCCTGGCACTTCTGGGGCCTCAGTTTCCCCACTGTGCCCTGCTTTTAGGATTTTGTATTTTGGAGCCAGTCCCAGCTCTATGATGCTATGCGAGTCTACTTCTTTACAGATGGAGGAGGCAGGGGAGCCCAGGGAGGTGAGGCAATCCAGCAGGGCAAGGACACTCCTCTCCAGTCCTCTCCAGGATCCCCTGCACTGGCCTTCCAGGGCCTCCCTCCAGTTTCCCGTGGTGATGCCACAGCATGTGAAGAGCTGGAAATGGGCCTGAGGCTGGAGCACAAACTCGGCCAGCTCTGCCCTGAAGCCACAGTTGCCCTTTGCAGCCCCAGCCTGGCAGGCTGATGGACATGGGAAGATGAGCCAGGTCCCACAGAGGTGAGGTGAGGTGGCAACGCCAGGCTGGGCTCCCCAAAGCTCGCTCCCAGAGGGCCTCCTCTTCCCGGAAGTCCAAGGCAGGCAGCAACGTGGAAGGGCAGACCACGTTCGCTGCAGCCTCCCCCCCAGCCCCTCCCCTCCAGTGGTCTGTGGCTCTGATCCACCCACTTCAGCCAAATCCACACCCTTGGCCTATGGATGAGGACACGGGGAGGCTGGGAAGTCAGTGAGGCTGTGCTGGCAGCCATCTCCTCCCCCAAAGGGGCCAAATGGAAACCCGGGCCCTGCCCGCGTCCCTGGAAAGAACAGCACCTCAGGAGGCGAGACAAACAGGAAGAGAGAGGGGCCTGGCCACCACCAGCGTGGGGAGGGAGGGAAACCAGGCCGGGCCAGGCTACTGGTTTACAATCCACTTAGGAAAATTGACTTTCCAGTGCCAAGCGCCAAACAATCAGTTGGCTGGGGACAAGCGGTGGTGGGGCTTGTCCTCCTCTGCTAACTGCTCCCGAGGAAACAGCAAATTAAGCTGCAAGGGTGTGTGTCTGCCTAGCCCCTTGCCAGCCTTCCGCACGCTTGTCCCTGTCCCAGCGCTCCAGTCCCTCAAGTGCAGCTGGGGTCCCAGGAGGCCAAGGGTGGGACACACTCTAGGGAGTCCCCCTATGGGTAGAGGTGCCAAAGGGACACCTAGTTCTTCAAGAGCAGAATGAACAACATATGTCCGCCATGTCATCTCCTGGGGGACCATGAGCTCCTGCTAAGATGTGGGCTCTGAGAAAACGCACAGGTTGTCACTGGCTCTCAGCTCTGGGCCCTGGGCAGGGTGTGTGTGCATGGCCTGGGGGAGCGAAGGGGAAGCCAGCAAGGAGGAGGAGGACTCCAGCTCCATCTGGCATGTTCTGTGTGACCCAAGGAGAGACTGTATTACTCTGTCTCTGAAGTGAATGGACAAATGGACACACTTCCTCTCTCTGGGCTCTTTTGAGGATCACGGGAGATAAATGAGCATGAGAGCCTAGGAGAGGTCTAGCACCATACAAGTTGCTGCATCAAAATAGCAACGAATGCTTCTCTGGAATTAGCTGCTATGTTTTCAGTTACACAGTTAACTTACTGAATTCTTGCAACAACTTTGTAAGGTATGATATATTGGTCCCCAGTTTACTGATGGGGGAAGCTGAGGTTCAGAGCACTTAAGCAACCTGCCCAAGGTCACACAGTTAGTGAGAGGCAGAGCCAAGGTCTGAACCCAGGAAATCAGACTTCAATGTTTGGGATGCTGCCTATCCCAAACAGGGATAGGCAAAACAGGACTCCACACTGCCTATCCCTGGAGTAGCTTCATAACACTGTAAGTGTCCCCACACCTGAGAATCCTAATAGACCCTGACACTGGCCAGGTCTCTACAATTATGGGACTCTCTCACAAAAAGACTGGGCTTCTCCAGTGGCTCAGCGGTAAAGAATCCACCTGCAATGCAGGAGACACAGGTTTGATGTTCGGGTCAGGAAGATCCCCTGGAGGAAGGCATGGCAACCCACTCCAGTATTCTCGCCTGGAGAAATCCATGGACAGAGGAGCCTCGTGGGCTACCGTCCATAACGTTGCACAGAGTCGGATGCAACTGGGCATGCACACATGCACACCAAAGGGCTAGTAAGGCTAGGACTTGTTTTTCTTGTTTCAAAGCTGGGGAAATTGAAGTCCATCCAAACTAATGCATGGTCACTTGGTTAGTGGGCATCTAAGCTGTGGATTCTGAAGGCCAGGCCAGGACTCCCCCACACCTGCTTCCCTCTGCCAGACAGGGAGACACCTTCTTTGTAGGTAAACTGGCAGTCTAGGGTCTAGGAGTGTGAACATCTGATGGTGAGATGACACAGTGCCCAGGGAGCTGGACACTGTGGCCCTCCCGCCAGGCCAGGCAGTTTTAGGGAGAGCAGGGTGGAGCCAAGAGGACTCCACACCCACCTCAGGCCACAGCATTCTGCATCAGTCTTGGGACTGAGGAGTGTAGGACAGGGCTCAGGCTTCAGACCCAGACACCCCTTGGTCTCAACCAGTCCTTACTGGCCTCAGGCACCTCATCTGTGAAATGGGGGGAATGGGCCTCCCTCTGGGGATGGTGGCCACAAGGGCAGCTCATGGGTGCAGTTACAGACTTGCCCTACCTTCTAACCAGGCAGCCCCCAGCCTCCAGGTGACAGAGCCCTGATTCTAGGTGGCACTGTGGGGTGCATTTATGACTTTGTTTTATAACCCCAATGCAGCTCATTTATAAAGCAGGTGCAGACTCGACTGAGGAAGTAAACATAAGCGATCCATTAGGGCAGCAGGCCTGAGTCTGGTGGCCCTGGGCCCCCGCCCTGCCTGCCCCACCCCTCCTGTCAACCCTGGCTCCAAGACTCCGCTCTAGTCTCAGCAGGAGGATGCCTGGGTTTTCTCGTTACTGCCTCCCTGTCATTCAGGGCAGTGCCAGCGACGTAGCCGCTGCCCACTTGTCAAGGTCCCTAGCCCCCAGGCGTCCTGCAGGAGACAAAGAAGAACCAAGGGCAACCTGAGATTCCTATCCCCAGGGCCCCATCAGCAGACTAGGTGCTGGCCGGCACACAGCAGGTGTTCAGTGAACACAAATGAAAGGGGTGTGTGTGTGGGGGTGCTGCCAGCCCCGGATAGTGGCTGAGTTGGGCCCCAGTCCCGACCAGTGGACACATCACCTCCTCCTTGGCCCTGGCTTGGGCCAAGGGCTTGTTGGCCCTTAGTGGCTGAGGAAGGCTCCTTAGGGGTCCTCGGGAGGGCCACCTGAGCCTGCCCTCTCCAGCTTAGAGGGAAAAGAAGAATAAAGTCTTGGAGCTCCTGGGTGCTTCCTCTACCAGAGGCTTTTAGAAGGTATTTTCAATTAACTTACCGAGCCCCTCAACAATCCTAGACAGAACTTCCCAAACTTTTTTGGGAAGTTCTGTGTTTTGATCATTTTTCAGTGTTTTGGTCATTTTTACCCAGTAATTTTATCCCAAAGCCAAAAGAAATTCCTAATGGTTCTGTTTATTAAGTAGTTAAATCCAACCAGCTTACGTGTCTGTGTGAGGGTGTGATCTCCTAATAACTCAGTAGCATTGGCAGGCAGATTCTTTACCACTAATGCCACCTGGGAAGCCTATTAGAAAAAATAATACTCATAAATTAAAAGCAACAATAATATTAGTATTCCATTTCTAAATGGCCACACTGACTTATAATGAGGATGTATGTGTGCCTGTTGGACGTGGCACAATACCTCAAATCTTAGAATCACAGCGGACACTGCTACCCTCATAATTTGCCTTGGGGTACTCCCAAATGCCAAAATTCCCAGCTTTGCAAAGGCATGGTGCCATGGAAAGGAAAGAAGTGTGATGTGGTGCTAAAATTGTAAGCTATCTTGAGCTAGTAGTCGTTGCAGTACCTGGCAGCTGTCCAGCATCGCTGTGTTTCTTTGAAGATTAAAAATAGCCCACAGTACCCCTGTGAATTTGCTGTACCATCCTAAGGTGCCTAAGCACACAATTTGAGAACCACATCCCTATGGTAATTACATCTCTATCAGATAGGTACTATTATTATCCCCATACTACAGATGAGGAAACTGAGACCAAGAGAGTTTATAAGTAACTGGCACAGGGCTGTAAAACTATATAGCTGAGTTGGGAAGCACATTCAGGCAGCTGGATACCTGAATCTGACTTCTACACTGGGAACTGGCATTTATGTCCACTATTTGGGGGATGTTGCAAATAGTTTTGGAGAAGGCAATGGCACCCCACTCCAATACTCTTGCCTGGAAAATCCCATGGATGGAGGAGCCTGGTAGGCTGCAGTCCATGGGGTCTCGAAGAATTGGACATGACTGAGCGACTTCACTTTCACTTTTCACTTTTATGCATTAGAGAAGGAAATGGCAACCCACTCCAATGTTCTTGCCTGGAGAATCCCAGGGATGGGGAAGCCTGGTGGGCTGCCGCCTGTGGGGTTGCACAGAGTCGGACACGACTGAAGCGACTTAGCAGCAGCAGCAAATAGTTTGCCTAGGTGAGCATTATCTTCCCGTGTTACTTGCCTGAGTCACCTGGTCAGTGGGAGGAAGCCACTGCTGCAGGCTCAGAGCCGTGGCCTTTGGTCACCATCTCCCTGGCTTCACTACCTCTCTCCCCACTGCCCCATCTTCACAGGGGAGAATAAAACGCCTTTAAGAGGAGGCCCCTGAGGAGGAGGCTTTGCCACTGCCAGGCCAGATCTGAATTTCCTCCTGGTGGGAAAACGACTCACATAAAGTGTAGTTTTCCGATAGCAGAACGCATTTGAACCTACAGTTGCAGAAGTGCAACCTGCCTGTACAGCTGCATCCACAAATGGCCCAGCCGATCCAAAACGAAGGTATGCAAGAGGAAGCATCCTTACACAGGTGTAACCAGAGACAGCCAGACACAGGACAAGAAAAACCACTGAAGTCAGGAGCCCTGGGTTTGCAGCCCAGCTGGGGACTGGCACTGCCACGTGGCCTTCCTCTCAGGCCTCAGGAGCCCCGTCTGTAAAATCAGGAAGTTGGTTGAGTCCACTTCCTGAGTTGCACTCTGGTTCCCACATTTTGATATTTGAAGATGGCCTGATGGGGAATCTGTTAATGGAGGACACGGCCCTGTTGAGTAAAGTTTTTCTCATGAAGCAAATTTGCTTAAAGTGGGGTCAACTTTCTTGCCGTTGTTATTCCGGCTCAAAGACCCAGCACCTACTGGGGCCCTAAGGCACAATGTTGTGGGGAGGCCAGGGAGGGAGGAGGAGGAACTATTTGTTGGTGGTGGGTACCGTTCAAACCCCCACTTCTCATTTACCTGTTCCTGCCTACATGGGATCTCCTGTCAGTTAGTCTCACTTGGATGTACTGATTCACAGGGATAGAGGTTACTCCAAGGGCTGTCTTGTACAACACCCACCCCACCCCCATCAATTCTGTATCCAACCTTGACTCACATACCTCCAGGGACAGAGACCTCACCACTGCCTTTCTCAGCCAGGTTCTCCTTTAGACAGATCTAACAGAAAAGTCTTCCTTACTTTCACCTGAAATTTGCTGGTGGAGGTTCCAGCCATCGCTATAATTTCAACCTCTGAGGTCATGCAAAACAGTGCACTTCCTCTTCCCCATGATGGCATCCCAGCCTCTGCCTACTTGCCCTAGCCTTCTTGTCTTTCTCTCAAATATTCACAAGGCACCATTCTGCATGCCCTTGTTACCAATCTGGCTTCCTCGTGGGCAAGTTCCATTTTGCTCACAATCTGCTTAAAACATAGGAAGAGGAGGTGACGAGGATGGGGGTCTGGTGGCACCTTGCTCTGGGCAGCTCGAAAGTTCCTTGGTAGAGGTGGATGGCTGCTTCTAGGAAGCAGGGAGCACGTCACACTGTTCTTGGTGTCCCCCATGATGTTCAGGACAGGGTACCTATGCCCTGGGAGGGGAGTGGAGCTTGCAGGACACAGGAGTCTAAGCTTGGTCTCTGCCTGCCAGCAGGATCCATGCCAGGCTGCATGCTCCTTCCCAGGGCTGGGCTTGGGCAGTGCCCAGTGTGGAGACACACCTGGCAAGTGGGAGGTTTGATGGGGTGGAAGTCAAGGCCCTGGGCTTATTTAAGAGGTATCAGAATCTAAGCCATTAGAATAAACAGAGTCTGGGGGCCTTAAAGATGAAGGAAGGTACTTTAGGACAAAGGTAAATTAAAGACCCTGATGCCGGAAAAGATCGAGGGCAGGAGGAGGAGAAGGTGACAGAGGATGAGATGGTTGGATGGCATCCAACCAATGGACCAACTCAATGGACATGAGTTTGCGCAAACTCCAGGAGATAGTGAAGGACAGGGAGGCCTGGCGTGCTGCAGTCCATGGGGTCGCAAAGTGTCAGACATGACTTAGTGACTCAACAATAACAAAGAAACCATATTTACCAGAGCTACACCTGGGAGGAAGGGGGAAGGGACTAAAACTACAGTGTTCAGACATCCCTGGAGGGGAGACTGCCACCAGTTGCTAGGGGAGACCAGAGGGGTTGCGCTTCCCTTATGGTGACCCTGAGCAGGGGGTCCAGCTTGGATGGGCACACGGTGGAATGGCTTGGCCTGACAGCCAGAAAACCAGCTCACTCACCCTGCCACTGAGACCTTGGGAAGGCCTCAGTTTCTCCATCTATGAGAAAGGGACTAACAAGTACTGCCCTGTCAGTTCTGAGGTGTGGTGGTGAAGGTCAGCTGAGCATACAGATGCAAATGTGCTGTAGCAACTGGGAAGAGCTCATGCCAGCCACATGGAGAAGTGCCAGGCAGGAAGGATTCTCCAGCTGAGCCCTGTACGGGGAGTCCTGAAACCTGTTCTACCAGCTCAGAGAAGGGAAGTGACCAATGCCACATCACACAGCAAATTAACAGCCAAGCTGGACCAGAGCCCCATTTCTGATTCAGGGCTGAGGGAGATAGCACAGCATGGCATGGCTATGGGTAAAAGTTTGGGTTCCGTGTGTCCCATGCCTGGGATGGAAACTCACTATGTCCGTCTTAGCCAGGTCCATCCCTGCCCAATAGGACTGAGACCTCAGAGGCTGCAATGATTCAGTATAGGGGGCCCTGATGCCTCCGCCCCCTGGTTTCTGTCCCCATTTGGGTGACAAGGTCTGGCCTGGGTCCCTCAGGCTCAACTGCAGGGGACAGGCATCTGTAGCTGAGCAGGGCTGGCTGGTGCGGGATGGTGCCCACAATGGGGGGCAGGACTGGGAATGGAGAATGGGGGGCAGGCGGGAGGTGAAGGAGAAAGAAACACTCCATGCTGGGCACATTTATCATCAGCAATCACAGTCTTTCTCTAGCCCCTGGACACCGGCTAATTCTCGCCAGACTTGACCTCCCACTGCATGGAAAATCTCTTCCATTCAGTGCGAGGTGGATGTGCTCAGTGGGGTGTGGGGAGAGTTGTTGGGGGAGAGGAGCCCGCTTATTATTATGTTTTAAAACACACAAACCCCATATGCAAGGACCCCTCCCTGGACACAAAGCCCTTTTTCCATCTGGCTCTGGCCTCTGGCGGCTGTGGGGTTCAGGCCGGGGCTCCCCTCAGAGGTGGCTACAATGGCTGTTACTGATGACGGATGGGGGCTGATGGGCTTGGGGGGCGCCAAGTTCTTCCTAACAAAGGAGGCCGCTTGCACAGTTCTTTTCCCATACCCTCTGCAGACCTGCCTGTGCCCATGACATCATTTCCTCTGCTGGCTACAGGAAATAGCCTCACCAAGATGGCCAGCTGGGGCAGGAGCCTGCATCCTAAAGGGGTGTCTGGCTGATCCTGAGAAATCTTTCCCCTGGAAGGACTTGGGGCAAGTAAAGAATCTCATGGGAGGCTGGGGACAAGCCCCAGGGCAGGCAGAGTCCTGGCATGAAGCCTAGGGTCACACAGCTTCCAAAACAGAGAGAGGACACTTCAACTCCCCGGTCGCTGGTCTGCCCTAGGCTCTCAGTGGTACCGAGGAAGCTGTACTCCACACCCATGGGCCCAGAACACCTCCTCTCCCCCAGACCCTTCCTTTGGCTCCTGGGCTTCCTGGCCTGGGCCTTGGCCCCTCTGGGGCTAATTTTCAGTTCCCTTTCCAAGTACTGGACTTCCCTGGTGGCTCAGACAGTAAATTGTCTGTCTACAATGCGAGAGACCTGGGTTCGATCCCTGGGTTGGGAAGATTCCCTGGAGAAGGAAATGGCAACCCACTCCAGTACTCTTGCCTGGAAAATCCCATGGACAGAGGAGCTTGGTGCAGGCTACTGTCCATGGGGTCGAGAAGAGTCAAGCATGACTGAGCGACTTCACTTTCACTTCCAAGTCCTAGTCACTGTGCCTAGAAGTCTGGGCCTGGAGCAGGGGGCATTCTGCTTCCACTTCCTCTCTTAGACAAGGAACGCAAAACCCTCTCATCCATCACCCTCCAGATAATAACCACTTACCCAGTACACAATGGGATAATAAACATCATCAATATAATAATCCTGTGAAGCAGGCATTCCATTTCACAGAGAAAACTGAGGCTCATCACTTCTCATCACTGAGAAGTGAAAAGGCAAGCTCAGGCTCTCAGCTACCAAGAAACAAAGTTCTTCCCATTAAATCACAGGCCTCCTCTGGCTGACAATACCCGCTGAAGGATCCTTGGGCAGCAGCTGAGTCCACGAGCTTGCTGGAAGGGAAGAGGGCCTCAACTTCCTAACTCCAGCACTTGGCCCCCTTTCCTGTCTGGGCCTGACAAGTTTGGGACTTGTATGGGGTCCCCCAACCAGAGATTTAGCCTAGCCTGGGAAGGGCCCGCTGATAGCCTGCTGCCAGCCCCCAGGATGTCACACTCAGACACATATGCGGCACACCAGCAGAACCGCCCACGCCTCGCCCAGGGTCACAAGCCTCAACCATCTCCCCTGGACACCCAGAGAGCCCCAGCCAGGCTGGGACCGTGGCTCCTTTCTCAGGGCTGCTGACATCTACTTTAAGGCAATGGCAGTGACTTTGGCCTGTGAGGAACCTCCTATTTTATTTGGTCATCTCTCCCCCATCCAGAGTTAGATGGAGTGAGTTTGAGTTGCAATACCAGATTCCATCAAACACCTAATAGCTTGGGTCCCACATAGGGAGTCCCCTCCTTCTCTGGGTTGGATATGTATGCACTGCTATATTTTAAATGGGCAACCAACAAGGACCTACTGTATAGCACAGGGAGTTCTGCTCAGTGTTATCCAGCAGCCTGGATGGGAAGGGGGTTTAGGGGAGAATGGATACATGTAAATGTATGGCTAAGTCCCTTCACCGCTCACTTGAAACCATCACATTGTTAATCGGCTATATCCCAACATAAAATAAAGTTTGTTTGTTTGTTTGTTTTTAAAAAGAAAAAGATTTGCTTCAAACTGCATGACAAGCCTCCTACAGTCTCCAAGCCCACATCTTCCAGCCCAGATCCTGCCTCACTGTGTTCCCCTTTTTCCCCTCTTGCTCCCTCAAATCCACTCTCCTCACAACAGCTAGGGCAATCTTACAAAGTGCAAATAGATCACTCCCCAGCTCACACCCTCCAATGGCTTCCATTTGCACCTGGAATGAAGTCTGAACCCCTACCAAACCCCCAGACTTCAAAGGTTCCAGGCCACCCAAGGGTGCTTCCTGCCATTGAACGTGCTTGGTTTACTATCATGTAAGGACCTCCACTGCTCTCTCCTTCTGAAAACACCCCTCCTCTCCTGTCTCCCGATATTCCTATGGCTGCCTCCTGTCACGGACATCTCAGTTCAAGTGCTACCTGCCACCTCCCCAGTGAGGCCTTCCCTGATCACCCAATGGAAATTCATTCACTCTCCCTGATGCTATCTCCACACCGTCCTGTTTGTTTTTCTTGACAGTATTCATCTCTCTCTGGAATTACCTTCTCTGTGTATTTGATTGATTGATGTCTGTCTGGACAGGTCTACTCTCTGAAAGGCAAGCTTCTTGAGAGCCTGGAAATCCTGTTTGCTTGTTTAGCTGGGTTCACTGAGGATACAAGATTTTCTCCAGCTACGCTGCCCAGCCTCTCCAGAGATACCTAAGGTGGAAGGTGGGGGTGGGAGGGAGCAGCCAGAGGTGGTGGACACAGGCTGGGCTAACCTGGGCCGTGGGAGCCAGTCCCTCTGGAAACTCCATCCTGTAGGATGCCACCAACTGATAGAACCTCAGAGACCATCTGATTACTGTTCTCTAGGACAGAAACCAGAGGGGGCATGTGCTAGTCTTAGATCACACAGCATCTGAGCAGCTGGTGCTGCTGCTGCTAAGTCGCTTCAGTCGTGTCTGACTCTGTGCGACCCCATGGACTGCAGCCCACCAGGCTCCTCCGTCCATGGGATTTTCCAGGCAAGAGTACTGGAGTGGGGTGCCATTGCCTGAGCAGCAGAATCAGTCAAAGAAACTGGGCTCTAGATTCCTGAGAGAGTAGGACTCTATTTTAAAAATGCTTTTTTTTTTCCTGATGAAAGTACTTTTCTTGGCCTTTTCTGTCTACAATTTAGGAAAAAATGATGATGAAGATAAAAATCACCCATTCGCAGCTCCAGCTGAGCAGAATTAACACTGGACATTGGTCTTAACATGTTTTCTTAGATGTGCACATGTTTTGTGACCTGCAAGGTCTCACCATACACAGCCTGTATCCTACTTTCTTTCAAGGCTGTTAACTGAAGACTTTTAAACCTTTTAACCAAGCAAAGTGCACCAGGCATCCCTCTCTCCCTCTCCCAGTCACACACATCACACGGGGTGCTTGCCAGCTCGGCTGACTGCCCCTGCGTGGCATTCCAGGTAGTTGGAGGAGCTGCAGGATGCAGAGCTGGTGCAGGCAGCCGCTGGACAGCTGACATCAGGATCTCTCTGCATGCTTGGGCGCTGGGGAGAAAGACGCCAGTATCCTGTACCCATGTTCCAGAAAAGTCAAAACGCCCAGGCGTATAGACTCTGGCCCTGGGGCTGCCTGATGGGTTATGTCCACGCTGCCCTTCCAGGCAAAGTGTCCCCATGCCACCCTGGAAAGCTCAGAGTCGGGACTGTTCTTGGAGTGCCCCAAGGCACAAAGTTCCCCTGCCTTCCCAGCATCTTGTTCTAGGCTGCCAAAACATTGCAAAGTGGAAAAACTGTGAACTGTTGCCCGCTGCCATCAGCACCGTCACCACGCCTGGCCAGACCCCACCCCAGGGCTGGCTGTGGGCACCCAGGCGGTACTAGGAGGTGGCTCAGACCCCTGGGCTGTGGGGCCCTTACAAATTCCAAGGGCTTGGAAGTCCAAGCCCTTCACTTCCAGAGGGGGGCCTGAGGCCAGAGGGGAGCTATGGCTTGTCCAGTGCAAAAGGCCAGTCAGTGGCTGTAGCACCATTGGTATCTCGGCATCACACTGGCACAAAGAGAACTGCAACCAGGAGAGACAAAGAGGGTTGCCTGGATTCTGGCCTTTGTCAATCTGTGCGATGGGGTGTTGGATAAGCTGGGCGAGGTGGAGAGAGAGGTAGAGACGGAGTCACAGTGAGAGGGACAGAGAGAGAGAAGTTTGAGAGCACCCAGCAGTTGGGGATGGGGGTAGGAGAGGCTGTGTGGGGGCTTCTTGTACTTTTCTGAACCTGGAATCCACTTGGGCTCCTACTTGGGCCCCAGGGGCAGGGGAGGAAGGTGGCTACCGATCTCCAACCTTCCACCACACTCTGCTCTGCCTCTTCCACAAGGCTGGCACTGAGCTAAGGCTCCACGGGCCCCAAGGAAGGCACCCCTTACACACTTGGCTCCCGGGAATTCCCTGTGGACCAGAGGTGGGGAGCTTCTGGTCTCAGGTCACACAGAGGGTTGAAAGCAAAGTTAGGACTGGAATGTGGGTATCCGGGCACTCAGCCAAAAGCTACTGCCCTGGCCTCCCTCTGGTTCCGACACTCTAGCCCTGAGCTCAGGTGAGCAGCTGAGCTGTCAGGGGCGGAGACGTGGGAAGATGGGTGGCACTGGCCCAGAGGAAGGCCTAGATGGCCGGGCAGGTGCACTTTGAGGCAGGCAAGGCAACGGGGAGGGCCTCACCTCCATTCTTCCATTCATTCATCAAATATTTCCTGAGTGCTTCCCCTCCATCATGCCTATAGCAGGGTGTGGAGAGCAATGATCAAGCTTCACCTCCATCAACAGGGAGCTCACAACAAAGGGTCAAAGTTAGGACCCAGACACCCTGACTCTCAGGCTCATGCTCAGTCACTTCCAGCCTAGCCCCACAGTCATGTGACGGTCCTTCTGCCTGCTGACCCACCATCAGTGTAGAAGCAAATCTACAGCTTTGTCTGTAGCTCTCTCCTTCTATAAAGGAGTCAGTCCACCTCCACCAGGAAGTAGGCTTTGACTACTTCTGTCTTGATGACTATAGGGACTTCTCATCCTTCAGGCTCCTAAAATCCTTCGTATTTCTTGGGCTGAAGCACACAGGTGTTTCCACTGGCTCATGAGGTGATATTGGGTAAACCACTTCCCTCTGGACCATAATCTCTCCTTCTGGGAAACGGAGCCACTTTGACTTGCTTTACCTTCAGGGTTGTCGGGAACATCAAGGTCAGAAGTGTGACACTGTTTTGCCAGCTGGGCTGCCTTGTGTGTTTGCTAATTTTTATGATTTCTCTGTGTAGTGAGAAATAACAGGCATACCTTCTCAGGGCTGGCAGGGGCACTGGCTGGCATCTTGAACAACAGCTCCAGGGTCTTCCTTTACCTTCCAGGGCTGGCCAGGTGTCCCACTCCCCACCCCCTACCTGGCTTGCTCTCCCAGCTGCTGCCCAGCCCACTCAGTGATGACACGGAGCTGCAAAAGGCTGATGCAAGCTGGAAGGACGGAATGAAACAGACTTGAGTGGGGTGGATAGAGCTCCACCCCCAGCCCCGTGGGATGCTGGGCCCCGCCCCTGCCTGCTTGTTTGCACCTGCTGATGTAATTGCTGGGCCTCCTTGGCTCAGGGCTCGGCCTGCTCACCTCGGCTTTCGGAGCCAGAGGAAGGGTGTGAGGTTACAGCTGCATGCACCACGAAAGGGCCCTTCTCTAGGGAGGGGCGCCTCTGGGTGCCCTCTGTGCCCCAGAGAGGGAAGGAGGAGGAAAAGCTAGAAGAACAGCATGGAAAAGAGCATGGTTCAGAGGTAAACAGGATCTGGGTCAACCCAACTTTGTTACTGTGTCACTTCAAGGGAGGGAGGGGTCCCGTGTCTCTGAGTCTGGACAGGCACTCAACTTGTCACTGTTTTCCAGGGATGTCTCAAGGGGGATGAAGTAGTCTGAGAGGGGAAAAGAGAAAGGATGGAAGCATGGCTCTGTTGAATGAAAACACTAGGACAGACCAGGGCTGGCCACCAGCTCATTTCCTGGGGCCACACGCTTGTTGATCTGTAAAATGGGCACATCTCTGTGGGCCACCTCACAGAGACAGCTGGGGGCAAAGGCATGAAAGTGTGACATGACACTAAAGTCTGTGGATAGCTCGGGTGGTGGTACGGGGCTGGGGATAGTCGAGGGAGGTTCTTGCCAGGAGCCTGGGGCTCCCAGAGGCTGGGAGGGAGGTGGGACTGTCAGCTGTGTACTCTGCCTGGCCTGGCCCCAGGAGCCTCCCCGTGGGGAGAGAAGCATGGAGGGCAGCACACGTGACCCCAGAGGCCTCTAAGGAACCATCAAAAGCGCACGGGTGATGAGGACAAGAGCCAGGACCTACGCCTGGAAAATGCAAGGCCACTGGCATGGAGCTGCGGGTGTCCCCGATCTCGGGAGTCCAGGGTCTGAGGATTACCCTGTCTCTAGACTGTAATTCTCCAAGGAGATGACTTTGCTCTTTCCCTGAGAAAGTGGGGGGCAGGGAGGAAGGAAAGAGCCGCACAGAGTTCACGTGTCTTTTTGGTTGACACTGAAGGCAAAAAGACAGGGACCAGCCAGGCGGGGAGGAGACGTCCATCTCATCCATGCCCACCTCCTCAGTCTGGGAGAGGGTTACCTTTCCTAACTGGGCCCTCAGTTCTGCCTGACTGCGCTGGACAGGGGAGCTGCACTCCAGCTGGAACTCACGCACTTCCCTGGCCACAGAGACCCACCTTCCCTTTGACCAGCGACAGCTACTGTTTTCAGACTAACCCACTCCCAGGCACTGCACAAATCACTCAGTGTGCGTACATCACCTACCTGAATCCTTCCAAGAACCATCAAGGCAGGTACTCTAAATCTGATCCCCAGATTGCGGGTAAGGAAACTGCGAAAGAGAGGTTAAGTAACTTGCCCAAGGTCACAGAACAGGGTTGTCAGCACTTCAACCTGGATCTCCCTGACCCTAAGACCATACTTGTTAACCTCTGTGCCAGCGGTTCTGAAACTGCAGCATGTCCCAGGATTAGCTGGAGGCTTGGTAAAAACCTCTTAGCAGGTCTTGAGAATGTATCCCGTCTAACGAGTTCCTAGGTGCTGCCGCTGGTCCGCTGCTCGTTGCTCCCGTGCCTCCTGACAGAAACATAAAACACTCAGCACACATAATGGTGCTTAATGCAGGTCAGCTCCTTCCCCTGAGCACGTCTACGATTCAGCTGGAGACCTTTCAAGAGGAATAGTGGAATTACATGGCAGCACGGTGCCGGCTGCTTTTGCTTGAATCAGGCCCCAGCGTGTGGTAATCAAGATTACGATAGCCATCACCTGCACCTCTGTTCTTGCAAATTACTTAGCCTCTCTGGGCCTCAGCTTCTTTATCTGCAAAATGGGAGTAATAACACTTCTAGGAAATACACTATCCATGCAAGTTGCTTAGAGCAGTGCCTGGCACATCCAAAGGGTTTATTGAGTATAAGCTGTATTATAGTTTTTCTTTTTAATTACCGTTGTTACTATCTACTTCATCTATGTTATATTTCCAACAACCCTATCCATCTCCACTGTTTACATACAGTCGGTCAGGGGATAAGTAACTGGCCCAACTCACACAGTCGCTAAGTGGCAGAGGGAAGATTCTAAGCCAGGTTTGGGACTTCGGTGGTAGAAACCGTCTACCACGAGCAAAGACAGAAGCCTACTCTGGCTGCTTTTCTTCCGGAAAGGATGAAAAGTTATTTTCTTATGTTTCCTGTGCTTTCTTCTAGACCCCTGAGCTTAGCTCAGGGTTCCATCAGGTCATCAGCAGGGAAGCAGAGGCTGTGTCAGCCACCCAAACTTGGTGACCATGAATGGCCAGACTCCTGCCCCTTATGTCTGCCCAACTACCCCCTGCCTGCTCCTCCTTACTGGGCACCCTCAAGGTATGAGGGCTGGCCGGGCCTTGGCTAGTCCAGATCCTGGGAGAGGAGACACTTACTGCTTATCCGGAGACTCCCTGCCCCCACACCCCCTGGGATCCCCAGTTCAAAACAATGGAGGCTTCAGGGTTCCCTTGATGTAAAGGTTCAGTAGGTGGCTAATTTTAGCTGAAAAATACTCGGCATTTTCCCAGCCGCCGTCACTGCCGCACTCTGTGCTGGACAAATGGCCTAGGTTTTTCCTCCCCAATTGTTCTCAGCTGGGGGGCTAGGGGCTGACTCCAGCTCAGGACAATGCCCTTTGTGTCTGCTTCCGGGTGGCTCTTAATAACTCGTGGGGACAGCCTGGAGCTCTCAGGCCCCCACCCCCACCCAGGCTGCAGGGCCCCTGGCTTCACCATCAGGGCATCTCAAAACAGAGCACTGAAATAGGACTGGCTGCTCAGTCTCCTCACCTCCTCAGGGGTGGAGGCAGAGAGGACTTGTGGTCTGATTCAGGGGCCTCGTGTGGACAGATGGGCAAGCCAAGGCGCAAAGAGGGTGTGACTGGCCTGAGGTCACACGACACTGGCAGATAGAGGCCTGGACTGCAAGTCTAGAGACACAAAGTCCAGCGCTCTCGGCACCACATGCAGGGGAAATCCCTGCTCTGTCCAGGCTGCCCCCCAGCATGGGCGCACCTCAGAGGAGGAGGTCCCAGACTGCAGGCCTCCATGCTCCTGGCCTCCAGTGGACACACCTACCCTCTCCTCCACCCCCAATGGCTGAATCCCTCCATCCTCAGGTCTTACATTGAAGGTCACCTCCTCAGAGAGCCCGGCCCTGTCTGCACCCTCCCAACCACATTGGGGCCCTGGCTCTTCGTCTGGTATTTCTTTTCCTTATTACCCTCATCACCTTTTTAAGTTATATACTCATTTTTAAGTTATATTTCCTTATTTAACGCCAGATCCCCACCAGACTCTGGGGTCTCAGGGGCAGACATATGTAATCACCTTTGTGGGCCCTGGGCCAGGGTCCCAGAGCTCCTGCTGTACTAAGGGAGGCTGGGGGTCCCAGGAGAGTGACTAGGGGCATTCAAGGCTCAGGATAGGTAGTGTATTCAGCTGTTCTCAGCAGCAGGACAGCACTTTCTGCCTGGATGCCATCCCTGGCTGGATGGCACCTGTGCACCCACTGATGACCCCCAGTGCCAGCCTGGCATGCAGCAGATGGTCAATAAATGCTTCTTACATCAATGAATGAACCTTCTGGGCTCCTTTGGTTCCTCTTCTCCCTGAAAGAGGACCCCAGATTCAACCTATGCCCTACCCTTCCCATGGACGGCTCTGGAAGCAAGAGAAATGAGGAGACTTAGGGAAGGCACCTAGGGCCCAGGGTGGCTCCATCCACAAGGGCTGTTTGTTGGTCACGCAGCCCCCAGCTCTGCATAGCCCCCCACCGCCCCAGCCGAGACCCAGCATGCTATAATTAGAGTCCTCCTTCCAGGCTCCAGTAATGAGGGGTGTTGGGTGCCAGCTGTAATTACAGCCTGGTTAAAACGAACAGGAGCCGCCCCCAAGCCAAATTACAAAGTCTGCAGCCGGACTCCCTCCTGCCCCGCTCCCTTTTTATGGGGCTGGTTACAGGGAGGGACTGGGAGTTTACAGAGAAGCCAGCTCGGGCTGGAGCTGCGGTTTCAGAAGAGTGGAGAGCCGAGGAGAGCCGAAAGTCTGGCCTGTGCTGCTTTGAAACTGTCCTCAAACTTCCCCTGGCCCCACCCTCATCAGAAATGCCCGTCTAAAGCCGAGGTCAGGAATGGGCAAAGAAACCAGCTGAGGTTGCTCCTGCAGTCCTTTCATCAGCAACCCCATCTCGGCGCTGAGCTCTCTGCCAGGCCCGGCTAATGGCTCTGCACAGTCATATTTCATGGGCATAGCCAACATCAACCCTGTGTTACTGAGGTTTGGTGCTTAACTAACTGCCCCAGATCACACAGCCAGTAAGAGGCAGACCCCAGGCTTGAGCCAGGCCCACACAGGGAGAAGGTTCTGGAGTGTGGGTACATTCCATCTTGTGCCCCTCACTGCACTGGGCACAGGGTGGAGGACAAGGAAGGGCTCAGCGAGTCCCGAGAACAATGTGTTTTTCAGATCAAGGCATGAGAGGTCTAGCTGAGTCCTCTTCTCCCTTTTAGAGATGGAGAAATCAGGATTCTGATTTCCACTGGCATCTCAGGATCCAGAGGCAGAGCCAGGATGTGGGTGGCCTTATTAGTCTCAGAATCTCAGATGTTAGCCGGTGAGACCTCTAAAGAAAATCTCGTTCAGGGGCAATCACACAGCAGCCTGGCCCACCTCAAGGCTGTGCAGACATCACTAACTGATCATCGATCATGGCAGGTCTGGGCGAGGCCTCAGAGTCCTTCTCAGCCCAGGACCACACAGCCATTACCAATCAAGCAATGAAGACGATTCCATCGTCCCTGATCTGATTAATTCCCACTCACTCTCACTTACCCAAGGGGAATATGAAGCCCAGAGAGTTGGGGTGACTTGCCCCAGTAATGGAGTGGCTCTTAATCCTTAATGGCCCAGCCTTTGTGGATGCCAACACACCACTCCCACTGTGCCCTCAGCCCAGCCCTGTTAACTCGGGGCTTCCTGTGTGGAAAAGACTTCCTTAAGGCTCCCTGCAGGCCCTGCAGTATTGACCCAGCTGGCTGATCTGCAGCCCTGACCAGAAGGAGGGTTTCATAAGGGGCTGTGGGGAAGCAGGCTTGCTCACCGGAGGAGGGGCCCCAGCAGCAGCAACCTCCTCACACGACCCCCAGCTGCCCACATCCCCCTTCCTGGGCCTCTTGACTGGGCTCACCTCCCAGCCCAAAAAGCTGGCTCCAGCCACCCGCTGCCCACTCACCACAATTGGCCTGCGGTGACTCAGTCTCCTCATTACCCGCCCCCCCACTTCTCCTCCCCACGTCTTCTGCCCTCGGTGGCCCCGCTCTGACAAGCCTCTTCAATAGCGCCTTTGATCCAGGCTCTCCAGCCTCTTACACAAGGATGGCCCGCAGCCTTCAGCAAGGGGTGTTGGAAAGAGGTGGTTCTAGGAGGACAGGACCATGACAGGACAGGCACCACCCGGAGGTCCTCGCTTTCCACGTGACCCCGCCCCCTAACCCCCATCCCGATCCTCACTAGGATGACCAGAGGCCCTGAGCTCAGAGGCCCTCCAGGGAAGGTGTGAAAGCCGCTGAGCTTTCTGGGAGGTGCCTCTGCCTCACCCAGCAGTTCCAGGCCTGGACCGGAGGGCATTTTCAAAAGGACACTTTAATTAGGGAACAGGGCGGCCAGCCAGCGGGATTACAGGCCACACCCAGAGCCATCCGAGG
>NW_011494881.1:5395205-5409458 GCF_000754665.1 Bison bison bison | reverse complement strand
AAACTCCCAGGCCCAGCCTTCAGCTCCAGCCTCCACCTATATATTGCCACCTCCTCCCCAGGACTGTGGGGAGGGGAGAGCCCTGAGAACCCCCGTGTGCTGCCGCCATGGTGGGGCCCTGAGAAAGGAACACTGGCTGTGTCAGGGGTGGCTTCTTGAGCTGAGGTTTGGGTCTCAGGCATGAAAACAAGGGCAATGAAGACTAGCATGACTGGAGAAGCCATCCTCAGGCAGGAAGAGGGAGCAGTGGCCGCCCCTATGCTGGGTCACAAAAAGGACTGGGCTCGGGAGAGCCCACCCCTGGCCCTCCGTGCCCTCACCTCTCCCCACAAGTACAGACAGTGACAAAGGTCTGTCTGTCTCCTAGCAGCTCTGGCTTAAACCCAAACCATGCTGTTCCAGGCGTCCTCCCCAGCAGACAGTGTTCTCCCACATCGAAGGTGGGCAGCCTCAGAGGTGCCCAGGGCTGTCTGCCCCTAAAGGTCAGGAGTGGGACAGAGGGCCCAGGCCCACTGCCCTGGCTGAATCAGGCTGTGGCTGAGGCCCTGTGTCCACAGGTTTTTCTACATGCCCTAAGTTCTTTCTCTATAAAATGGGGAGAGCCACAGGAAACTCCTAGGCCCATTGTTCAGGGTAAACAGTCATGAATGTGAAAGAAATCAGCACAGGACCTGGCTGGGCTGCTCAGAAAACTCATGCCCAACTTGGTTTATGTTGAAGTCCTGTCCATATACTAAATTCACCTCTCTGGGCCTCGGTTTCTTAGTCTTCAGATGGGGTGAACAGTGCATTCTTCTTAGAGATATGAAAAGTGCTTTATAACCTATAAAAGGCTGTCCACGGCTAAGATTACTCATTATGATTTTTCTAACAAACAGCTATACTTACCCTCCCTCCACCCTGCCCACAAGGTGAGGCTAGCCCGTTTCTAACCCAGCTCGCCTGTGCGAATGTGGTGACATCTGGCTCACCTGGCCCCATGCAGCCACCTGCCCTGAGGCTCGGGCTATTTTTCTTATCTGCCAGGAGCCTCTTGGACAGGGAGGTGACTGGGGGGTCCTGGGCAGGGAGGATGGATAGAGGCTTTGGATGCTCGGTTCTCAGGGGAAGAAGTCTTTAACCATCAGGTGAATCCTCTGCCCAGCTGGGCGTCAACTCCGAGAGAAAAGGCAATGTTGGGCCAGGACTGGGGTGGGGACCCTGGGGGCAGACGGGCATGGGTGGGAGCCTGCTGGGCAAAGCCCATGCTTGGTTCCTCCTGCCCTTTCTCTGAGGGAGCTTCAGAAAGATTCCCTGGAATGCCCCTGCTGTGTAACCTTGGACAAGTTCCTCCTCTTTCTGGAAGTACTTCTTCTTCTGAAAGGAGACCTGTCAAGTACACGGCTCGTCCTGCTGCTCTTGGGTTGGCAGGAGTGGGGGGGCCTGGGAAAGGCACGAGGGAAGCCAGCCCTTCCTCACAGCTCAGTGAGGGGCCAGGTGTCCTGGAGGGGCCTGGTCTGGAGGGACATGGGGTGGCCTCTGGACACTCTGGAAGCAAGAGTGGTTGAGACCACGAGGGCTGCACTCCCGCCCTGCTGGTGTTCAGAGACCAGCATGAGGTAGTGCACAGGTTCCTCCAGCCTAGATGGAGAAGTGGGGAGCCCTGGCTGGAGCTGAGGCGTGGGGAAGGTGAGGCCCTTGCTCCGGGTGGGAAGAGCCAGACACACTCAGGAGAGACGCAGCATCAGCAGCCGTGGGATTTTAGGCACGAGACTTTACCTCTCTGGGCCTTGATTTCTTCACCTGTGTCAGCCCCAGCCTAGAGTATAACTGGGAGGAATGAGTGGGACCACGTGTGGAATACTTAGTACAACAACAGTTCCCCAGTGAAGCAGTGCTGTCCTTGGACATGTCGCTTCAAGTCCCCGGGCCTCTGATTTTTGGTCTGTAAATTGGGTATCAGGATCTCGCCAACCTTCCATGGATCACACGTATGAGAGGCTCTAGCAAAGGCCTGGTGCACAGTAGGCTTGCTAGGTGTCTGGTGAAAGCTGCCATAGGCAGGTGATCTGGCAGACTCTCCCAGACACCTGGCCACAGCCCATCCTAGTTCCAGGGAGGGGACCGAGCCTCATCCCAGCCCTGCAACAGGCGTGGGTTGTTTTCTCAGCCTTGGTTGTCAAGTCCCAGATGGCTGCTGGGCCCCCAGCCAGGGGCAACACCTTCCAAACCCACGCACCCCTCTGTGAAGCACCTGGCATGAGGAGGCAGGAGCTCACCTCTCAGCCGGGGATGCTTTCCTGCCAGGGACTGGAGGGGAGCCGGGAGCCCAGGTAGATGGCTTGATTCTGCCCATTTCACATATTGGACCCATTTCACAGAGTCACTCGCCACTAGGAGACTGGTCTGGGTGAGCCTGGAAGGGGATGGGGTCCAAGGGGGCACTGAGGGTCCTTAGACCCCTGACATGAGGCCAGCACTTCCTTGTCACTTAGACTTCCTCTTAGCCCAAACTGCCCAATTCACTCTCTCCTTGGGCAAAATGGTCCCATTTAACAGATAAGGAAACAGAGGGTCAAGAGAGGTGAATGGTGGGCCTGGCTCACAGGCTGAGCTGGGGCTCAGGTGGCAAAGCTGGGGCTCAACCTCAGGGCTTTTCTCTGCCAACTAGGAGGGCAAGCACATTGGCTGGCAGATTCCAGCAGAAACAAGGCAAGATCTAGAGGTACCATTGCCTCTTGCCCCTCAGTGCTAGGCAAAGAACCTCTGGGACACTTGCTAATTAACAGAGGGGTCCATCAGGGTGTGGCTTTCCAGGGTCTCTCCTTAGACTTGCCCCTGCCAGGATGGAGGACACTAGCCCCTCTTCCCCTCCTACTCATGCGGCTGTCCCAGTCATCCTTCTTAGTAAACTTGCTCAATCCACATGTCCCTCCTTCTCCCTGGACCCTGACTGCACCCTACCAACTCCACAATCTCTGCTTCGCCTCACCCTGTCTGCCTTCTTCATGGTCTTCCTTTCTACCCTACTAGGCTCCACACTGGCTGGAGTGTTCTTGTGACATCCCAAGGAGGCAGGGAGCCTGGGTTCTTGTCTCAGCTCAGGAATCGACTGCTGTGTGACCTTGGACAAGTCCCTGACCCTCTCTGGGCCCCTGCTTGTCCCTCTGCCATTGAGAGTTTAGGTGAGAAGTTCTGATGCTCTATGAATATCCAAACCCACTGAATGTTCAGACTGATGTGCTGGTGGGCATCTGGGACCTTGGGCTCCTGGATCACCTCTTGGCTCCCCCCTTGGGGCCTTGGAGAAGCTGGTCCAGGAACTGGGCTGCCAGACAGTACCGCCCTCTGCACCCCCGAGTCCCTGTCTGGCTCCATCTGTTTTCTCCGAGCCTTCAATGTGCCTCTGTCTCTGGCCTCTGCCTGAGTTCCCTCTGTTCCCTGTCCAGTCCTCACCCCATGGCAATGGTGGTTGCCCCTGTCACTGGACTCAGCTCCGGGCAGAATTATTTCCTTCTGGGCTGGGCTTCCATTAGTCAGTCAGTACACCGGCCCGAGCAGGGCACTGGGGGAGGAGGTGGCCATAAATTACCATGGCTCCCTCTCTCCCAGCCTGGCTGCTGACAGCCTGGAAGCTCTGCTGGCTCAGCTGAGTCTCCCTTCCTAGGGGAGCTGGGGCCAGGCCTGGAGGGGCTGTGTGAGGGGCAGTGGTATGGGGCGTGGCCATCACCCAGCCGTTCATGCTGTCACCTCTGAGGTATGACACTGTGAGCAGGAACCACAGGTGCCTGCACAGAGTGTCATCCGGTGATCACTCAAGGAAAGGGACATGGTAGGGACCTTGGCAACTGATTGTGACCCTGAGCCTCAGTTTCTTGGTCTGTAAAATGGGGTGATAATACACCAACCCCACAGAGTTCATGGGAGGATTACCTGAGACCCGTTACCTGAGACCCATCCACACAGAATGCAAAAATGCCACAGAGTATGACTCAGTAATTAATCACCTGCCTTCCCTCTATGGGGGCTCAGAGTTGGGAGTGCTTGCCCACCTTTAGAGCCAACATCTTTTTTGTTTTAATTAACTTATTTTATAAAGCCAACATCTGTAACACTGTACTCTTCCCTCTTGTAGCTGGACAAGGACAGAGCTTTTGCTTGAAATCTAGTCTGCCAGAGGCAAAACAATGTTCTGCAGAGCTGCTGGAATCAGACCCACTGTTTGGAGAGGGTGAGAACTCAGCCCAGGAGCCTCTGGCATCCGGTGAACAAAGTTTGGTTGAGAAAATTAAATGAGATCACAGGGGTGATATTAAAAGAGCAAATTGCTTTAAAGGGCTTCCGCTTACTGCAGATCTGACTGCAGATGGATGGCGCTAATTACCAAAAAGGAGTGGCCCGCTCTGTAAGACAGGTCCCTGGGGGCCCTGTGTTTCTAAGTTAGGGACTCTGGAAGCGGGAGCCCTGAACTTCTTGTGTCTCCGATTCACATTCCCTGCCCCTATAACTAGGAGCACCTGGTGAAGTCTGGGAGTCTGCCCTGTCTGGGAAACACCTGTTACCACCTCCTGTGCCCATACACATCTGCCAGGACTTAGGTCAAACTGAGGATAACATTGCTCCACATCTACTGACCAATACAGACAAATTCCACTTCTGGGATGCATAGAGATGTTCACTGCGGTGTTATTTACCAGGCTAAAATATTCAACAGAGGGGGAGGGATGTGAATAAATTAAAGATGGGAGGGGGCGAACAAAGTACATCGGCAGTGTGAATGATTCTCAGGTATCACGGTGCTATGTGTGAAGTCTATTGACGGCACAAGATCCATGAAACCACGTGAAGTAAGGAGGCCAGGGTGTGAAGGGAAGCATTAACTTGTATTATACCATGAAACAAACCTGGACAAACCTGGGCCTGAGCCTAAAAGGAGACATACTAATGTGCAAATAGCAATTGAGTCTGGGTGGCAGTATTATGTCAGATTATCTTTCAGACCTTTGTTTCCCATTATCTGGGGCAATAGGCAACACTATTTGGACTTATAAACAAACAAATGCCTCTCAGAACCACAGGTACTGGAGAGAGGGCCAGAGAGCCCCTGGTGTTCTTTCAAAGGGCCCCAGGGATTCTAGCAAGTGACCTTCAGGCTGCATTCTGGAAGCAGAACTAGGATCCTCAAATGCCTAAAAGCCAAGGGGCTGGGAGCTTGTGGAGGCCAGTGGCCATTCTCCCTACCCTCTGCACCTGTCGCCCCAGGAAGGCCGCTTAGGGATGCCCCATTGTTCCCTGGCCAGGAAGAAGGTGGGGGCAGGGAGAATGGCTGTTTCCAAAGCCAGGAAATAAATCTTCTCCCGCAACCCAGCCTCTCCATTCAGGCTGGCTTATTGATGGGGACCCAGGGGGCCTGGGGAGAACGAGCTCCCTTCCCAGGATGCGTGAGAAAACTTCCCTGTGCTGAGCCCACGGCGTCTTGCAGACTCTGGGGGCCCATCCTGGAGGCTTCCTCTGGCTGTTTCCTGGCGTCGTCGGACTCACAGCCGGAGAACGCCAGGTACTCACAGTCCCAGAGCCAGAGCCGACTTGCACTCCTCTCCTATCACCATAGTCCACGGGGACCCTGGCCTTGGGGTGGATAGGATGATCCACTTGCCTTATCAGATCTGACAGTCTATGAAGGGAGAAGATCCCCATCACCCCCTAGGAAGTGCACCCCCCACTCCCGCTCCTAGGTGTAGAGAGCCACATCTATTTACATATAATTTACATTGATTTGCATAACCACCTGCTATAGTGGAAAGAGCATTGAACTGAAGAGTCAGAAACCCTGGAGTCTAGTCCCAACACCACTGCTTACTCAATGTGACCTTGAGCAAATCCTGTCCTCTCTTGGCACCAGTCTCCCATCTGCTGAACGGCAGATGGCACTGTACGGTGGGCAGGAAAGACCCACATGGTGCAGGGAGGAGGTCCCAGGGACCGCCCCCTCCCAGCCAGAGACCCCTACCTAGGACAGGTGCTCCCTGAACACCTCCTGAAAGACATCCCTGAGCCATCACTCTGACCACCTGGGCCGCCCCTGGAGAATCCCCAAGCTGAGATGTCCCTGGGGAGGGAGAGTGCTCATGGCCCTGCCCAGCTCTCCTGCCCCTCCTCCCCTTGGCAGCCTTTGGGAACCCAACAGCTCTGACATCCTAGAAATGCTTTGAGCCAGGTGCCAGGGAGATTGGCAGGGCCCCAGCAAGAAGGAGGCAAGCCCCAGGCTGTCCAGGGAAAGACCCAAACAGTGCCACTCCTGACATGTGCCACCTTGGCCTTCCCCACAAGCCTGCCCACCTGTTGCAGGGAAAATGGAAAAGGAGGTGGTGGAAGGAAAACCTCATTCCTGGGAAGCTCAGCCATTGCTTCTCCTTGCATCAGGATCTCTGGGGCATGGTGTTGGAGAAAGGACAGGCAGCATGCCAAAACTCAGGGAACTGTCTATTCTGCACTTGTGCCTTGCTGATGGGGTGCCTAGGATGGCCGCATTGGGGGTGTGGCCCTTCTGATACTCAATGCTGGGAAGGGCTGGGCCTTTGGGGGGGGTCCCTTGAGGCTGGAGGAGATGTAAGAGCTGCAGGTTCGATCCCTGGGTTGGGAAGATCTTCTGGAGGAGGGCATGGCATCCCACTCCAGTATTCTTGCCTGGAGAATCCCATGGACTGAGGAGCCTGAAAGGCTACAGTCCACAGGGTCACACAGAGTCGGACACAACTAAAGTGACATAGCATTTAGCACAAGGCTGGAGTCTACAGTGAGCAAGTGTTGGGGACAGGGGGCACAGGTTCAGAGCCCATAGTTGATGAGAGATTGGGGGCAGCGGGTCAGGAGGAGGAGTTAAAGGTCTGAGCCTCCAAGAGGCAAAGAACTAAGAGGGACAGGGTGGGCTGAGCTTAGACTCTGGGGCCCTGGCGCTTATGCCTTGCTATCCTCCTACTCTTTAACTTCTCCAGGAAAGCCTTCTCTGCTCTCTTGACCTCAACTGCCTTCCCCGCCACTTCCTCCCCCATCTCTGGGTGTTACTTTAATGCCTCAAGCCCCACAGGTGCTGTCTACTGAGGCAAGTCCCATGAAATGGTCTGGCCTTGGGCAAATCACTTCACCACTCTGAACCCATTTCCTCCACTGCAAAATGGGAAAGATGACGCCTACTTCTTGCATTGTTCTGAGGACTAAATGGAGGTAATATAATACAAGCTTAGCACAGTGCCATGCACATAATAAAAGCTGGAAAACTGCTAGTGGCTTTTATTATTAGCAACCTCTTGGAGCCTTGGTTTCCTCTTTACTATAATGTGACACAAGTCCCACCTTCACAGGGTGACCGTGAGATTAGAAAGAGATGAGAGAGGTGAACGGTTATCAGTGCTCTGGGACTGATGCTGGGCCCCTTATAGCAGCAGGTTAAACCCTGTGCTGCCCTGAAACTTGGCCACAGAAGGGAGCTGCCTGCTGTAGCCTGTTCTGTCATTGATGGCCCAAAGTCATCCCATCTGATGGATGAAAAACTGAGGACCAGAGAAGACTCTGGAGAGTCCCTTGGACAACAAGGGGATCAAACCAGTTAATCCTAAAGGAAATCAACCCTAAATACTAATTGGAAGGACTGATGTTGAAGCTGAAGCTCCAATACTCTGGCTACCTGATGTGAACAGCTGACTCACTGGAAAAGACCCTGATGCTGGGAAAGATTGAGGGCAGAAGAGGGTGACAGAGGATGAAATGGCTGGATGGCATCACCAATTCAATGGACATGAACTTGAAACTCTGAACTTGAAACTTTCTCCCATGAAACTCTGGGAGGTGGTGGGGAACAGGGAGGCCTGGTGTGCTGCAGTCCATGGCATCTCAAAGAGTCGGACATGACTCAGCAACAACAGAGAGGGCAACAGAGCAGCCGACAGTCACATAGCACAGCGAGTAAGCAACTCTGAAGGAACTAGACCCAGAGAGATGGAACTCAAGATTCAGACCCGCTGGAGACAGCATTGGACAGAGAGTACAGACACTAGGGAAATATTGTAATATACATGGTAATTATTTTAACCCAGATCTCAAGTCACTTTTTTGTCGTTGAGGGAGAAAAAAAAAAGCACTATATCTCACTTCCTTTACTTATAAAAACTGGCATAGCTGATATACCTGAAGATGCAAAGTCCCAGAAAAGTAAGGTCGATACGAGGGCAAATGAAATGACTGGCTTGAAATATCCGTTCCCAGCCTATGGATTTTTTTTTAAAAGAAATGAAAAAACTTGAAGAAATATAAATAATTCCCACCTCTTCCCCACCTGTGAACCACTCTGCAACCGTGAGATTCTCCCAGGACAGGAGTTATTCCTTGGTTCGTTCATTCCTTTTTTTGCCCAGGACTGACAGTGGGGCAGGAGGTTCAGAGAGGGATGGAGCTGATGTAAGGACCATGCAACTTCCATCACTTGGTGGGCACAAGCGAAAGGATCTGGAGAGACGGTATTTAAAAGCAAACTTATTGAAGTGCAGGCCACCCTCACTATGCACCAGCACATGCTGGATTCTCCTTTCCCATTGAAGGGCAAATGGAAAATCACTCTTGCACACAAGGAGGGGCTCTGCGGCCTGCGAGTCTGAAGTCCAGGACAGTGGCCAGAAGAAAAATTCAATTCATCTTTAAATGCCATTTACAGAGTGTTTCTATCATACCAACCACCCACGATATCAAAGGGAAAAAGGGAAAAGTGTAAAAACTGCAGGAAGTCTTATGAAGACTGGGGACCAGCCTCAGATAGACACATTGTCGTCAATGTGTCTGTCCTGGCTTCCTTGGGCTGTTGCTGTGTCCTGCTCACCAGCTGAGAAAGGATGAGGTTTGCCAGGTGATAAGGCAGAATGTGTGTGTGTTTGTATGTATTAATGTATATGTGTATGTTATATGTATATGTGTATGTAAGGTATATGTTAATGTATGTGGATACATTTGGGAGTACTGCATACATGAGTATACATGAGTGCATGTGTTTCTGGGACAAGGTGAGTATGTAAGCACAGTGGAAATTTATGAGCATGTGCTGGAAAAGTTCCTTTCCTTACCTTGACTCCCTTAGCAGGAGCCAGGATTCTCTAATCACACAACCAAGCAAAGGGATGACCTCTGACAGGTAACCCCTTCCTGGGTCCCAGTTTCCTCATCAGTCTATTTGGAAGACTGAAATAAAACAGAGACAGCAATGCTGTGGGCTTCCCTGGTAGCTCAGCTGGTAAAGAATCTGCTTGCAATGCAGGAGGCCCCAGTTCGATTCCTGGGTCAGGAGGATCCCCTGGAGAAGGGAGAGGCTGCCCGCTCCAATATTCTTGGGTTCCCTGGTGGCTCAGAAGGTAAAGAATCCACCTGCCATCCAGAAGCCCTGGGTTCAATACCTGGGTTAGGAAGATCCCCTGGAGGAGGGCATGGCTATCCACTGCAGTATTCTTGCCGGGAGAAGCCTATGGACAGAGGAGCGTGGTGGGCTACAGTCCATGGGGCTGCAAAGAGTCAGACATGACTGAGCGACTAAGCACAGCACAGCAATACTGTAGTACTACTGCCTTCATGGCTGAGCCCGTGGCAGACATCACTAATCAACTGTGACACTTTCTGATGGAGCCTGATCTTAGCCTTGGAACAAGCCCAGCTCCTGAAAATCATTATTGCTTGTTCACAGTTGGTAGGCAAGAGGAAACCTATTTGACATCCCTGAACTCGATCGTCTCTGGAGGTCCTTCCACCTCTAGAATGCTATAGGTATTGCTCTCTTCAATTTCTTCGTATATCTGGACCTATGTTAGAATCTGTGGGAAACAGAGATGTATGCTCTGCACACATGAAAAATTATCCTCTATATTGGGTCCTGGGAGTCAGGAGGGAGATAGGATGACCCTTCATGAAACCACTAGAGTAATAACGAGACTTTGGGGTTTAGCCCTGATCTGTGATGGCAAACACGTGGCATTAGTACCACCACAGTCCAATCCTGGGCCCACAGCAGACATGACCAACTGATGATGACCTTTACAAATGAGTTTGGATGCGATCCTGGAATTCGCCTCAGCATAACACACCACATAGTCACCCTCAGGTTTTCAAAACAGCCATCTGAGATGCACCATTTTTGGGGGGGCCACTGCTGCCCTAGATTTTGAGAAATGGGCTAAACAGTTTCGGGGAAGCTGGGGTTATCAAGAAAGACTTCTTGGGAGAGGCAGGAATTAAACTGGGACTTGTGGAAGCATCCAGACACCCAAGCAAGACTAGAGGGATGTGTGAGAGGGAGGCTGGGACTGGGGAGGTGCCGTGGCAGGGATTCCCAGGAAGACCTGCTGCTGCTGCTGCTAAGTCACTTCAGTCATGTCCGACTCTGTGCGACCCCTGAGACGGCAGCCCACCAGGCTCCCCCATCCCTGGGATTCTCCAGGTAAGAATACTGGAGTGGGTTGCCATTTCCTTCTCCAATGCATGAAAGTGAAAAGTAAAAGTGAAGTCGCTCAGTCGTGTCCGACTCTGAGCAACCCCATAGGCTGCAGCTACCGGGGTCTTCCGTCCATGGGATTTTCCAGGCAAGAGTACTGGAGTGGGGTGCCATTGCCTGCTCTGCAGGAAGACCTGAGGGCATGCCAACCAAGGAAGGGCATCCTGTTTGGATCCAATAGAACCGCTGGAGGGTCCGGATCATTCCTGGGGACCAGGTAAAATGGGCTCTGAAGTCTGCCCCACTGGCACTGCCCCCTGACTAAAGACATTCTGGGGAGTAGGGCCTGGGGTCCCCACAGGGTGAAAGGCCTTCAGCAGCCAGGAAGCCCAGGTCCAGCAGGCCCACAGATTCCCAGTGGCCCTTCCCTGCTCAGAAGTGCCAGGAGCTTATGCCTTGATAGACCTGGAGGGGGGCAAGGAGACGGGCACCTGTGGCCCACACATTTTTCCACCTGGCTCCCCTGGGCTGCTCTCCTGGGCCTGGACAGGTGCTTGGGAAGGAACTACATCCATACCCCATCCCAAGCAGCAGGGCCACAGCCTGAGTACCAGTATGAGAAGAAAGAAACCTGGGCTCCAAAAGGCCCCACTGACACTGGGGCATGTGGCCAGAATCCTTTAAAAGGGGCCTTTTGAGGGGCCTCTCTAAGTACTCTGTCCTGTGGCATCACCTCCTATAGCCTTGGTTTTTGTCTCTGTATAATGGGTCATCTCATCAATTGTATGTGTGAAATTCCCACTGGGCTACCTGGCTCCTTGCCATCTTGTGCTTTGGGGACCATGGGGGAGGCATGGGGGATGATGTGAGGGAGGGGCGAGGAGCCACACTGGGGGCTTTCCTGAAGTTAGGGATGAGAGCTGGGAAGCCAACCTCAAGGACAGCTCTGAATCCTAAGAGCCTGGCCTGGAGAGCATGGTCTCAGCAGAGGTACAAGGTGCCCTCCTACAGGGCTCAGGGCCCACCTCAGCTGCCACCGAGCTGGGAAACACACACACACACACACACACACACACATACATAAAGGATGTTACTCTCTGTCACTGCTGCATTCACTCCCTGAGGAGCCCCCAGCCCTTGCAAGCTGGCACTGGGGCAGCCAGACCGGGACTCAAGGGCAGTCGGGAGCTGGCAATCCTGAAAGCACTCCTCTTGGCAGCTTGGCTGTGTCAGGGCAAGAGCTCAGGCTGCCGGAGCCCAGGCTGCAAGGCTCTGCTGCCAAGGCCAGGTGGGCAGCATGCCTCAGATGCCCAGGAGGAGTTTGGAGCTGGTGCCAGCCCATGACATGTGAGCGGGCTGGAGACATGGCTATGCTCATGTTCTCACCTGTGCATCCTGCCCTGGGGTCACTCAAGGAGGGATGGAAAACCAGCACATAGAATGGCCCACCTGAACACCATCTGGGGACCACTGCCGCCCCCCTCCCCCTGCCCCCAGCCTCTTTGCCAGAAGGAGCTATGTTTGGGACCACCTGGCCAACTCAACTGATGGATATCCAGGCCTATGTGTACATCACTGCCTGGAGGAGAAAGTAAGAATGTACAGGTGGAGTGGAGACGGCAGGGCATTGGGTTCTGTGTTTTATTTCTTTGCGTGTGTGTGTGTGGGTGTGTATAAAACCTGCTTCCTCTGCCTCAGTGTGTGTGTGTGTGCAAGAGGGTGTATGTTCATACTGGCTGTGAGTTCAGGCCTCCTCCTGTGTGCACCTGTGAACACGTGCACAGGCCTGTATAAACATGCATGTATAGGAGCGCTTTTAAAACAAAGACCCTGGGCTGCAAAGGAAAATGATGAGATTCTTAAGAACAGCAAGTACAGCAGATACTAGCCGGTCTACTGGGGGCTGTTAGACTAACCGCGTGTCCATTCTGCCTAATACATAAATTACTAATGTAAAGGATAATTGAAGCCCTTTAGGCCCAAATATTTAACAGGCAGTCAGGAATGGGAGGAAAAAGGGAGGAAGAGCCTGAGTTTAACACCCAGAGGAAAAACTGCCAACTCAGGGGGGGAAGGGGAGGGTGGGCCTCCCCACTGGTTCATTTCTCTGGGATGGGGTGAGGATGTGCCGGCTCCCGGTGGAGCCCAGGGAGGGGAGGGCCCCTCCTGCTCCAGGACTCCTCTCCCTGGGCTCTGTCTGTATTGTCTGCCTCCCTCTGTTCCTTCCTCCCCTTTGGCTGTAGCTTCCCAGGGCATTCCTGCTTGGGTAAGCACTGCTGAGGCCAGAGGCAAGGCTGCCCATCCAGGGCGGTGGTTGAGGAAACCTAACGGTCTTCTGCTTCTCAAAGTCTCTGTCACGAGGAGCTGTGAGCTTGTCCAGGGGCCCAGGACCCACAGAGAAGCCCTCCGGGTGGAGCCGGATCTTTATCCCTGAGACATCACACATGTGGCAAGCCAATCCTGGAAGAGGGGTTCAGGGGCCACTGAGTCCACCTCTCATCTCACAGAGGAGGAAGACAAAGGCATGCAGGAGGAAGGTGATCCCAGCAAGCTAATGGCATGTGTGGTATTCCCCATCTCTTATCCTATTCTTGGAGGTCTCAAAAGAGGTCTCCCAGAAGCAAGCTGGTCTCCAAATCACTAAGGGCAGCCTTACGTCCTCTGGCATCAGACCCCAGGGCAAACCAAAGGAAGCATGTCTTTCTTCAGGCCTTCTGTCTAACGCCTATGGAACTTGCTGCCTGGCTTCTCATAGACTCCGGTGGCACAAAACTCCCAAGCTTGCACGGGTTCCAGTTTGGGGAATATAGGTACTGCTCACAATTGCCAGGGCAGGGGAGTGGGGGATGCAGAGAGAGGCCTGGACTTGGGTCTCTGAAACACTTATGCTGGACTGGGGAGTGAGTATCACGTTAGACATGCAAAGGTCAGGGATAGGAAGCTCACAGAGGGCAAGGTCCCCAGCTGACAGTATCTGCAAGGTATGGGAGCTCATCCAAGAGTAGAGCCCTCAGTGGGCGCGACAGAAACAAGACAGGCCTGCTGACTGACCTCTTCTCTCTTCTCCGGCACAATACCCAGCCAGGGCGGTGGGGAACTGCTGGCCAGGCTGGCCAGATGGGACAGCACCTTCTCCAGATCCTCCCCAGGCTCAGCTCCAATGGCATCTGCCCCCAAAGCCTTTCCTACGTGCCAGGGACCTTCACGCCACAGCCCAAGCTGCTGTGTGCACACCTCTGTGTGACGTCTCTGTTCCCAGATACCATATGCACCTTTGCCGCAGGAACAGACCTTTACTGTCCTTCCTGTCTCAAGGAACCAGCACCAAACAGCTGGTGCTCAATAAATGTTCAGTGATGAGCTTTCTGGATAGCCCTGCTGGACCCTGACCTGCCTCAGGTGGACAGTCCGGGCCATGGACTTTCTCACTGGGTTTGTGCTGGCATCTGGGGAAAGGCTGGTGTCGGCACACTCCAAGCAGCAGGAACAGGACCAGACAGATGGGTTGTGGATGGCCTGCAGGCTGGGTCCCTGGTCGTACAGGGAACAGGCAAGGGAGCGTGGACGAGTCAGTGCCAAGCCCGCCTTGCAGCAGGGAGCACAAGGAAACTCTTCACGGGAGGCTGCTGCTGGTCAGGTGGCTGCCGGCTTCCCCTTCCTGGGCCTGGGTCTTAGTCTTATTGATCCTGTCTATGCAGAAATACTGTGGCTTTTTCCCCCTCAGAGGGCAAGTATGGGGTCAAAAGGATGGCGGATGTGAAAGGGTTGTGACAAATGCAGAAGGTTGGGATGGCTAACCTTCTCTTCCC
>NW_011494881.1:5393259-5395105 GCF_000754665.1 Bison bison bison | reverse complement strand
CCTGTCACTCACGTACTCATTTATCTTCCAATTATCAATGAAGAAATATTTACTGTGTACCTACTCTGTCATGTGACTTGGTCACCTTCTGTAGTGAAGGATCTCAGAGTGCACACAAGGGCATTCCCTGTCTGGACTCCACTTCTGTCAAGCAAGGACTCCTCTACCATCCTGACCCCCACCCCAAGAGGACCTCACCTTCCTGGGCTTGGAGAACCACAAAGCCATCCCTCTGGAAGAAGCTCTCTGGGATCCTCTCCCTCTGGGGTCTCCACCTTGCTGGGAGCTCACCACATCCCTCGCTCCCCTCAGAATCTCACCCCTCCCAGCTTGCAGCAACCCCTTCCCACCTCATCCATGAAGGAACTCCTGTCAGCTCTATCCTTGCTTGAGGGCGCAGCCTTTGCTCTCTGGGAGTCTCCTGCACTGGGGTTCTGATTTTTCCTTAACCTTCCAAAGGTAAGAGTCTTGTTTCCCTGGTTAAGCAACCAGCTGAGGTCAAGCCCAAGCCTGGGTCTCAGGCCTCTCTGAACATCTCCTGTGTCCATCCTGAGCCAGTCATGCCATGGCTCTGCAAACCCTTACTGAAAGATGGAGAGGAGGGGAGACAGAAACACAGGGCAGGTGTCAGGTCTGACAGTTGATGGGGCAGTCACAGACACAAGTTCCTCAGGTCCCCATGAGGCAAGTGGAGTCCACCGTGCATGCTCAGTCACTCAGTCATGTCCAACTCTTTGTGACCCTATGGACTGTAACCTGCCAGGCTCCTCTGTCCATGGAATTTTCTAGGCAATAATAGGTTGCCATTTCCTCCTCCAGGGCAACCCAGAGATGGAACCTGTGTTCCATCTCTGGAACGCAGATGGAACACAGAGATGTGTTCCATCTCTGGGTTGGGAACCTTCCCAACCCAGAGATGGAACCTGTGTATCCTGCATCTCTTACATTGGCAGATGCGTTCTTAAACATGCGCCCCCTGGAAAGCTCAGAGCTGACCTTACTCTCTCTGTTTTCACAGGACCACAAACCAGGCCACACAGGGACAGGAGAATACCTGAGATGGGGGAGTGATCCCACAGGTCACTTGGGGACAGAGCAGGGACAAACAGAGCCCAATAAACAGAGGGCAGGGCTGGCCGGAAACCACTCTTCCATGCTGCGTGGCCAGAGAGCACTTAGCCTGCTGCCCTCCTGGCTGCCAGGGCTGGGATGACATTTGGGAGAAGAATCTGCCTGCCTGGCTCCCCCGACCAGGGGCTCCCTGGGCTGCCTCTGCCCTTGGCCCACCCAGGCTCCAACTGCTGGGAGCTCAGAGCCTATTAGTCTATACCACCAGACCCTAAGTGGGTTGTGCTAAGGAAGGTCTGATGTCAGGGCCCTCCACCCCAGAGTCAGCCCCCATTCCTCATCAACAAGGCCTGGGCCCAGATCACCTCTTCTTGAATTTGAAGTAGGTATGAATCAGCTGAGACTTTGTGGAAATGTAGACTCTGATGCAGGAGATCTGGGGTAGGGCTGAGACTTTACTTTTCTAACAAGCTCCCAGGGGATGCGGGTCCAGGGACCACACTTTGAATAGCAGAGCTCTAACAGGTTCCCTCTCTGCTCCAGCTTCCCCCTACTCTTCACCCAGCCCCAGCTTCCCAGAGAATCAGCATCACAGAGAGGAGATACGTCACGTAGAATAAAAAGAAATCTTTTCAAAAGTGGTCCCAGGGGGTGGGGAGGTGGGGAGTAGAGGTCAAAAAGAAGAGAGCCTGGGGACAATAGTGAATAGAGTTGGGATTATTTCCTGAACTCTGACTCCTCGTGGGAACGGGGTTATGAAAAGCTTTTCTTAAAATGG
>NW_011494881.1:5391388-5393159 GCF_000754665.1 Bison bison bison | reverse complement strand
GTGTTATTATTTAGTGGGCTGTCCAAAATAAACACACACATGCACTGCACGGAGCCAGGCAGGAAGTGAGAAACATCTGGGAGACATCTGTCTCCCGGAGCACAGGGAGGAGGGTTGGGGAGGGCAAGAGGGAGGGAGACAGTCTATGTGCCGTGGTCACCCACAGGCACACGCTGCCACGGCAGCAAGCCCCGGGTCGGCTGGCCAACGTGGAGCGTCACACACACGCGCACACGGGGCAGTCCCAGTGACCCGCAGGATCCTGAGTCACAGTGGGACTGAGAACACAGGCTCTCGGAAGCGGACATCCTTGCTCTCAACATCCGGCTGCCCTCCTCCCCACTCTGGGATGTTATTATATTGATGACTTGCCCCTCTGAGTACGTAAGCTGAGTGTTTTCCTTCCACCTGCTCCCTGGTTATCCTAGAAAAGCAGCCGCAGAAGTCAGACAGAGCCTGGAGATGGCGTCAGGAGAGTGGGAGGCCACCCTGCTCTGCTTTGAGCACGGGTATGAACAGGGGTGGCTCTTGAGGCTCCTCCAGGTCTCAGTTTCCTCTGGAAAATGAGAGATGTGATTCTCCCGCCTGGCTCACTGGAGGGAGAACATTAGAGAACATCCATCCAGCTATTTACTTTGAGCCAGAAAACTGCCCGGTGCTGGGTATCATTTTAAGAGATTAAGATTCAAAGTTCAGCATCCAGGTTTAGGGTGTAGCCATAATGCCTGAGTGGTCCCAGGGCAGGAAGCCAGGCTACAGGGACAGACCCGCCACACTCTGTGAAGGCTGGGCTCAGACACTCCTGCTGATGGGGCACTGGGCCCCCCTTTACTGTTTCTGTACAGGGAGTGATGTGTGAAGGAGACTTGGAGGGCAGGGACCTTGCCTGTGCAATTCTTGTCCCCAAAGATGCCTGGCCTAGTGCTGGCCACAGCAGAATAGCAGAGGGTAAACAAACATGGAATTGTGAAAAGAACACAGACTCTGGAGACAGACACACCCAAGGGCAGATCCTGATCACACTAGCTGTGTGACCTTGGGCAAGCTGCTTCACCTCTCTGGGCCTCCGTGTCCTCAACTACAAATTGGGAAGAGCAATGCTTAGCTCCAAGGGCTAAGCAGCATGACATGTCCAGCAATTGACACAGTATCTGGTGCTTGATTTGCACCCAACAAATGTTATTATTACAAGGCACAGGAGAAGTTGCCCCACGTGATCAGCATTGCCATGGTTATTATTTCCCTCTCTGTTGCAGAAAGCCCTGAGATAAGCAGGGAGCCTTCCAGTCCACCCCAGACTCTCTGGTCCTCTTGGCTTGGCCATTCAGGTGAGGTGGTCTGGGAGGAGCCCCTTGGGGGAGGAGGGAAGGGGACCAGCCCTGACTGAGTGCCTACTGGACAAATGGATCTTCCCAGAACCTTCAGAGCTGTGCTATCCAACACGGCTGCCTCATGTGGCTATTGAATCTTGAATTAATTAAAATGAAAAATCCAGTTCCTAAGTTGCACAGCCATAATTCCAGTGCTCAACAGCCACCTGCAGCTGTGCTACCGTCCTGGAGAGTAGAGAACATTCCCACCCTGCAGGAAGGTCCGCTGGACAGCGCTGCTCTAGAGGAGGGTGTGAGGGTGCCCTGCACAGACAGGGAAACCCAGCCTGAAGCCCAGGCCCTTCCTGCTCGGCCGAGGGCTGTCTCCCCAGGCTCCTCAGTGGAAGGGCTGTATCCTCATGAGGTGCTCCACAGTCCCATCTGCTGCTCTGCTGCTGGTA
>NW_011494881.1:5388530-5391237 GCF_000754665.1 Bison bison bison | reverse complement strand
AACAGACGTGGCAGGAGGGGGCCGTGGGCACTCGTGACCTGTAGGCTAAAGCCCCAGCCCTCTTCCCGGGGCAGAGGTCTCATGGGAGACAATGGATATGCAAGGGCCTGAGAGGCATTCTCGCCATGCCCCAGCAGCAAAGCTGGTGCCCGCACATTTCATCTGTCACTCTCAGGGGGTGGGCAGGGCAGATAGCAGGCCCTCTGCACTCACCCCTTGCACCCCAGGCAGAAGAGGGGGTGTCCCGACCGGATGATACAGGAACCAGATGAAGATACTATCGCCCCTCAGAAGCCCAGGGTGGTCTCCCCTCTCCCTCATCAGGCTTCCTCTTGTGGCGGCAGTAACTCGGGGACCTCGCAGCACCTCTACATCAATTTCACTTGTCTCTGGCCTTGTCACGTGGGGCACCCTGAGCCTCATCGGCACCAAGGTGATCATCTCGCCTGTAGCAGAATCAGATGAGCTCCTGTGTGTGAGCACCAAGCACAGGGCCTGGCACATGGTCAGGGAGGCCACATGGGAAGGGAGACAGGGAGGGACAAGACCAAACTGGCCCCCTGAACTGGGCCCTCCCCACTCTATTCTATGTCACTGGCTGTGGTTAGTCCAGGAAGAAGATGCTTGAGACCTCAGCGAAGCAGATAAGCGTGATGGGCTTCTCTGCAGCCTCCTGGAGCACCAGAGCCCCTGTGAGCATTCCACTAGTGCCAGGGACTCCCGGGCACTCCTCTCTGGGCTGTAACCCAGGCCAGCCCCACATTCTCTCTGGGCTGTAATCTCACTGGAGGTGAGGTACAGGATAACACAGCAGTGGCCTGGGCTCTGATTATGCCCATTGTTAGAAGTTTGCTATTAAGACTAACCTGGCTTTAACCCACTCCAGGAGCACCATGATGATGTTGTGTCCTTGGTCGGCACTTGAAGACTCTGGGCCTGGACTTGGGCAATGGTAATGGGAGGTTCCTTCCAGCTCTGACAGCCTGTGATTTAAAGATAGAAATCTCCTGGGGAGGTGCCAGGCTAAGAAGAAGATGGGCCTCTGGCTTGGTGCCAGTTACTACTGTTACCATTCAAGTCCAGCCCATGTTCAAGGGACAAAGCCAGATATACCCAATAAGCACACTTCCCCTCTTTCCCGGCCTTCCCCCACTCAGATAATATGGGGTTCCCTGCAAGGTGCTCAGCAGGAGGCGGTCAGGACGGGGAAGGACAGCAAGGCCACCCTCAAGGGCATCTCTAGGGCTCACATGCTCTCTGTGGCCTCTGGCTCATTTCCTGCACAGATCAGGTCACTGGGGCCAGCACGAACCTTGGTCGTGGTTAGCCACCAGGTTCCATGACAGAGCTGGTTCTCTGACTCCAGAGGGCTGAGCTGCAGTACAGATGTGGAATGTCTGAGGAAGGCTTTGAGCAAGGCTTCAAAAGCCTTTGCAATGAGCCAAGGCAACGTGGAGGATATGTGGCGGGACCTCTCACTGCTGCCATGCGGTTGGTAAGTCTCTCTAGGGAGTCCCTTGGGCATCTGTGACCCCTCAGGCTTCTTGGGGAGGCCTGGGAAACCTCTCCCCAGAGTTCCAAGACATAGGCTTTGAGAGCTGTAGAAGGCAGCCAGGCAGAGTGGAGGCAACGGCGGGAGTGTGATGATTATGGGGGTGGGGTCTGCAGGTGTGCTGCCGGAGTATGAGATGCTCTGCTTCTCTGAAGATGGAGACAGAGTTCCCACCTAAGGAGGCCTTCAGAAGCAATGGGGTCATTGTACACAGAGAGCACAGAACTGTTACTGCCACACATGGAAGCTACCAAGATGATGGACTCTTAGAAACATCAAGCCTTGAAACAAACAAACAAACAAAAAATCATAGAATCCCAGACTCCCAGGCTGCTAAGTGAAAAGAAGCCAAGCAGGCCATCCTGAACTCCGCTCCCGGCAGGAATTCCCGCCAAAGGCTTCCCTGACCCTTGGGGCCTGGTTCCAAGGAGCTGCTCCTCTTACTTCTAAGGGCTGTCCAAGGACCCTGCTTCCATTTCCTCAGCCACAGGTGTCCTCAGGATGGAAGAGCAGCCAGAAATATCAAATATGCCTTCTGCTTTCTCCTGCCGCTAGAGGGGCACTGGGGGACGTACGGGGCAGGCAGGGGCACAGAGGGTGGGTCTTTGTCTTGGTCAGAGAGGAGACAGCCGTCCACCAGGCAGGGAGGAAATCATTGCTGCTGGTCTCTGCTTGGCCGTGACCCTAACAGGAAGCGATGGTGTGGGCCTCTCGGAAGGCTGGAGTCTGAGGACACAAAATGCAGGACAAGGAATGGAGGCTGGAAGATCCCTGCTACCATGTTGGAGCCTAGCAGAGGAGGACCACAGGTATTACCATCACCTCCACGGCTGGCTCTTGTGGGCACTGCCCATGCCCTGAGAGCCTTCATTCCTTTCTAGGGTTATTGGGGTCCTGGGGGAAGGTAAGACTCAGGGACTCAGGAGGTTACATTAGCAGAGGAACTATTGCTTCCTTAGTGGCAAGTGGCTGGCCCAGGGCCAGAGAGTGGAAGCCAAAGGAGGCAGATTTAGGCTTGATATCAACAGCTGTTCAAGCCATCCCCAAACCGTAGCAGGGCACCGGCAGAAGAGTGATGGTGTCACTCGGGGGGAGAAACAGAGGTTGGCACAAAGCTCTGGGGCTCTTTGCAGGGGGTGGGGAGTGGGGCGGGGG
>NW_011494881.1:5387673-5388430 GCF_000754665.1 Bison bison bison | reverse complement strand
ATGTCAGACGTGTGAACCTTGGCAGAGCCTCTGGCAGGGAGGAGAGATGAAGGGGTAGGGACGCAGGCTCAGAAGGGACAGAATCTCATGTGCCACCCTCTAGCCCTGTCTGAAGTCCCTGGAACCCAGCTGCTCCAAGCAGCTCTCATGGGACAGCTGTTCATTTCTCTAGGAGTCCAAGGTCGGTCTCCCCCCTCGAAGCAGGCAACCCCTGGAGGGCAACTCTATGTACAGGGTGCACCTGTGAAAACAGGGCAGAACCCTGTGAAGCTGACCTGAGAAATCTGGGCTTTGGGCTCACCCAGGAACTGTCTGGTACTCACGACCACCCATAGCCCAGAAGCCTGCTGCCCACCACCTACCTGAGGAGCCCTGCTCTTGTGCTGCTGAACAGAGAATGGGGTGGGATGGGGTGGAATCCAGCTTAGCACCAAATACTAGTATTAGCACTGGGAGAGGCATGGCGTACACTTCTGAGCACTAACAATTAATTTACCAGCCCTGAGCTGGACACTTCTCAGGAATCCTCAGTCACCCTCAGGCTCCGATGTGGTAGCAACAAGGATAGTGCGGGTGCAAGTGTAGTGATCAGGCAGCCTGGTGACTCACAGTGGATGGAGGGAGGAGCTCCTCACTGCTCAGCAGGATGGGGACTCTCAGTCTGCTGTCCCTTGTCCCAATGCCCTGCTGACAAGACGGCTACAGTCAGCCTCATTCAAGCTGCTGTTGCTTCAGCACCCCTCCCCCATGACTAGGC
>NW_011494881.1:5384374-5387573 GCF_000754665.1 Bison bison bison | reverse complement strand
CCATGACTAGGCTCAACCGGGGGGGCGGGGCGGGAGGGTCTCTGTTGACCCTACATTATGGAACATGGTTTCCCTTCCCAAGCTGCAGCTAAAACCCACCCTGGTGGTAGTGGTTTAGTTGCTCAGTCATGTATGCCTCTTTGCAACCCCAAGGACTCACCAGTTCCTCTGTCCATGGGACTTCCAAGGCAAGAATACTGGAGTGGGTTGCCATTCCCTTCTCCAGGGGATCTTCCCAACCCAGGGATCAAACCCAGGTCTCCTGCATTGCAGGCAGATTCTTTACTGACTGAGCCACCAGGGAAGCCCAAAACCTACTCTACTACCCCTGAAGTCATCACTGCCCTGTGAACCCCGGTCTGCTAGGTGTCTGCAAGGTGAGAGGAAGCTCCTCCTGGATTATAGCCACCCTGGGAACAGAGAGTGGGGTTTGGGGTGCCTGGCGGACAGGCCACTCAAATTTGAACCCACCCTCTCCCCTACTAGTGACCATCCAGGGCAGCTCAAGGGCAGGGAAATAAGTTATCAGGTCTCAGTTTCTAAGTCTGAGCTGGAGGAGTCCCCGTTGGAGACTGAAGATGCATGGGGAGGGGAGAGGTGGAGCTGGCAAGGTCAAGGTAGGTAGGGAGCAGGGGTAGTGAAAGAGTGGAGATGCAAAGCCTGGGGTCACTGGAAGCCCAGAGAAGACAAAAGCAACTGTGGAAGTGACCCACCGACAGTTTTGCCCCGCTGCTCCCCGGGCAGGGACGAGGAGGGTGTCCGCACCTTTCCGTAGCAGTCAGAACTCTCCACAACAGTCTACCCCTCAGCTTCCTGAGCAGTCCCTTCCCAGGAATCCAAATGGCCCCAAGACTGGGGTTTCCAGCAGGAAGCAGATTTTCCACCTGGGGTGGGGGCCACCAGTGCCGTCTTGTTTTTAATGATCACTCTCCTATTTATTTAGTTTCTGAACAGCCCCTGATTTCTGCCTGAGGGAGTTACAGGGCAGTTGGGCTATTTGTGGTGAAGTTAATGAGGCGACGAAGCAGTGGAAGCCAGGTCTCTCCCAGCCCCCTGTGGGAAAAGACAGGAGGCCCCTCCGTCCTCAATTACCTGCCCGACAGGGGCCTCTCCCCACCTTCCCCAGCCTAACCAGCTCAGGTTACCAACCCTCCTCCCCCAGCCCCCTTGCCACAAACCAGGGAAATGGACTGGCTGGCATTTTACAGTTTTCAACTTGCCTTAGGGTAAGCATTAAATGTTTCTTAAGAAAGAAAAAAGGACTTAAGAAGCCCTGGTAAAGATCATTCCTGCTCCCAATAAAGCTGTCCCTTCCTGAACCTATAGGCTGAGTAAGGCTGGAGGCAGGGGCTCCCAACACACTTGACCCTGTGTCTACTCTGCACCAGCTGCTGCGGACACACCGTGCCTGTTAACAGCTAACATCAAATCTTCACTACTCTCACCCCGTTTCACAAATAGGAGAACTGGGGCCTCGAGAGGGGAACTAACCACCAAGGTGACATGGCTGGTAAGAGGCAGAACTGAGTTTGTGATCCAGTCTACCAGACTCCAAAGACCCCTGGCCACTGAGACAAGATTCCTCTTCTATAAGCTCTCATTTAAACGTTATGACGATGGTTTGGGTCGTCATTATGGAGTGGATCACTCTTAATTCCATTTCAAGGTTGAAGATGCGTCTCAGATAAGCTAACTTGTTCCAGGGCACATGGCTAAGGAGTGGAGAAGGTGGCAGTGGAGCCTAGTCTGTTGCCGGAACCTGTCCACACAAGCACAAGTTGTCAGGGCATCCTCAGCAGATGCGTTCACAAAGCTCCCCGGAGCCCCAAGTCCAGATGTTGGCTCTTTGGCCTCTGCCTCGACTCTGAGCTGTGCTCCACCGCATTTGCCCCCACATACCTGCTTCCTCAAGGAAGCCTTCCTGCATCCCGGCCTTGGAGACACTCTTCCTCTGAGCTACAGAAAATGTGAGCTCTCTCTTTCCAGGCATCCATCTTCTTTCCCTAACTGCAATTTTGAGAGCTCCTTGGGGCAGGTTCTGGGTCCACTTAGGCTAGGCACAGAGAAGGGAATTAGAAATAATGGGGGTTTCCCTGTTCTCAGGAGGAGAAATGCAGACCTCTTGAAATCTCCACTGACCTGCAAAGAGCCCCAGGGACCCCTGAGCCTGGGCCTCGCCATCCATCTCCCCAGACTTCCTGTGCACAGAGGAAAAACCAAGGCACAGCTACTGGTGGGAGTGACTGGTAAGTTTAAATGGGGACTTGGGCAGAGGGAGCCCAGCACACTCAGAAGAGGAGACCACTGCCCATCAGGGCGAGGTGGGAGAGACCTGGGCCAGCTCCGAGGAGCTCCGAGAAATGCTTTACGACTTTCTAAGTGGGCAATCCGCTGACAGCTTAACGGCCAGCTCCTCCCAGCCCTGGGCTTCATATTTATGAGCTGAAGGCTCCAAGAGGGGAGGCTCAGGAATCCAGCCCACACCACCCAATCCTCAGCCCTCTGGCTCTGGGGCCAGGAAGCCATAAAAAATGATCTTGCATCGCTTCCCCTCCCCCAGATGGTTTTAGGGGTGTGGGGGAGGGGATGGCAAGTGGAGGCTGGGGGCAGGGAAGGTGTGGGGCCTTTTCCAAAGCCTGCACAAGCAAATACTCATGAAGAGAGAGAGCTGGCCCCTCAGCCTCCTGACACTCCACAGCCCAGGCTCCTGCAGCAGCTGTGCCAGTCCTGGGTTTCCCAGCCTGTGCTACTAACAGCTGGCCATCCTTGTATTTAGGGAGCACCTACTCCAAGCCAGGGTATTACCTCCTACATCTCATTCAGTCTTCACAAGAACCCTTGGAGGTCTGACAAGGCTTAGAGAGGCGATGTCTGTGAACCCAGGCCTCTGCTGTCCTCTCCCGTTCCCACTGAGAGAAGGCTGTGTGTCCTCATTCCACATAGGCTGCCTCCTCGGTTTATAGTGGAAGAATGTTAAGGCCCAGAAAGGGAAAGGAACTTGCCCAAGTTCACACAGTATGTTAGCAGTAAAGTGTAGGCTCCCAAATCCCAGTAAGTGGGGCCCACAATGCAGACTCCTGATGCCTGGAAGATGGAATCACATCTGACTTGCTAGAGGGTGAGATGAGCCCAATCCCTTCTCTTTCTGAATGGTCTCCTTGTCTGGACACTGCTTGATATAACTGGATGTTCTCCAGGG
>NW_011494881.1:5367037-5384274 GCF_000754665.1 Bison bison bison | reverse complement strand
GCAAAGAGCTGGCCAGAGAAGGCTGGGCTTCTGTGATGGTGCTCAGTCATGTCCAGCTCTTTGCGACCCCATGGTCTATAGCTGGACAGGCTCCTCTGTCCACAGAATCCTCTATGTAAGAATACTGGAGTGGGTTGCCATTTCCAGGGGATCTTCCTGACCCAGGGATCGAACCTGGATCTCTTGCACTGTAGGCAGATTCTTCACCATCTGAGCCACCAGGGAAGCGGGATGCCTCTCCTCTTCAGGCTGAGGCCAGGGGGCCATCTAGCCTGGCTGTTCTCTGACACCAGTCCCCGGAGCTGGAGGCTGGGCTCTGGGAGCCCTCCAGCACCCTCCCTCTCCTGTCCCTAAGTGTCCTCAGACCCTGTCTGGCCTGGGAAGGGCCAGCGTCTCCCACAGGATGTGGCCGTCTGGCTGGCTGCAGCCTCCACCACATCCCCTCTGGGTATTGTCCAGGCCCAATGCTGAGGAACGCTGACCATGGCAGTGACCCCACCCTCGGTCCCCATCCCGGGCCCTAGCTCGCATACCCCTTCTTTCCACTCAAGTGGGTCACTCCACCCAGAAAAAGCAGTCCTCAGCTCTCCGCTGACCTGGGTGCTCAGGTTGCAGTGGGGGGTTAGTCAATGGCTGCCACGACCCCAGATGGGTGGCTGCGGGCCTCCTGGTTCCCTCGACCCCCATGCCTTTCTCTCTGCTCTGAGCCCCCTCCCAGGTGGCCCCCCTAGTGAGGGGCTGTCTGCAGATAATCAGGGAACAGATTCGGAAAGCAGGAGAAAAAAAGCACTCAGGCGCCAGACAGGATCCTTATCTTCTGGGGTGGAATGTCAGAGGCAGCAGCAGCAGCAGGGCAGGAGTCCTGCAGCAGAGGGGCCCTGAAGCTGCAGCAGGAGGGGAGGGGCGGGCGCCCTGGGCACTGGGGAGGGAGGGGGCCGTGCGGGTCTGGTCTGGGCCAGCAGAGACTGAATCAATGGGAATCTGGCCTTGCCTGGGAGCAGGTCTAGAACCAAGTCTTCCCCCATCTAGCCTGGCTCTTAAGCCCTACTTGTTCAGACTGGCCCTGGGACCTCCCCGAGAGAACAGGGAAGGGGCATTGAGGTGAGTCCCTAGACCCTGCAGCCCAGAACTGGCTGGATCGTAAGACTCCCACCAAGTTCCTGACTGGCCGTGCCTCGGTGCTCTCCCCTGTAGAATGGGGATTAAAAGCCCCACCGCCTCTTGCATGGCACTACTGGCATCCTCCGTAGACATGTCTGTGGAAACCTGCAAGGGCCATGCGAAAGGGGGCTGTGTTCTGTCTGGTCTCTCCACCCAGGAGGCTTCCCTACTGGTTCTCACACAGCTTGGAAGCCCAAAGAAACCCCATGCAAGAGGTTTTGCTTCTTAGCACTGGCTCCCCACATGCAGCGGTCCCTCTGCTAGAGTGGAAAGCAGGTTTTCTGATGGTGCAATGTTTTCCCAGAGTAGGCCATAAACCAAGTATATAGTACCAAGAAGCCCTGATGGCCTGGCCTGGACTTTCTCCCCTGGGGCTGGGCTAAATCCCAAAGATGAGATGTCATCTTTGTGGGGCCCCAACGAAGGCCCCTGGAGAAGGGCAATCAGTGGGGTTAAGGGCAGAGACCCTAGCTGTGGGTTCAAATCCAGGCTCTGTCACGTGTCTGGGTAGGTGTGACCCTGGGTAGGTGTCCTCACCATCCAGTCACTACCTTGAGACCTCAGTTTCCTTCTCTATAAAATGAGGGAGACGCCTTTTTTGCTTTAATATGCCGTAACTTGACACTTGACCCAACAGGTGGGAGTCAGGAAACACTCATACACACATCAGAGAAACATCAAACCAAGTGTGAGCCATCTATCTGGAAACACCCTGGGGCCACCTATGTGCGCTCTGGTCCTAATATCCTGGTGGCCTCAGCCAGAAGTAGTGAGTGGACCAGCCTCCTATTGGGTTCTGGCTAGTCCATCTCCCAGGGTGGGGGCCAGACATGCCAGGGAGTATCCACAAAGAAAGGCTTCTGGCTGGCACTGGGGATTAAAGGCACGCTCCCCTGTGTACTCCTGACCCCAGCCCCAGGAGGGCCTGGCTGGCCTGTCCCCCAGCTGTCATCTTCAGGACCTGGTCCTTATTAGCCGCTGCGGCAGCTGGGGGTGGGGTGGGGTAGGGGGCAGGCCAAGAGCTAAAGCCAGTTTGGGACAATGCCCGCCTTTGGGGCTGGAGTGAGTGATGGACAAGGGAGGGGGAAGGGGAGGCACAAAGGCACAGCCAGTGGGAGGGGCGAAGGTGAGAGCTGGCTGGAGCCCCAGCATTTTCCGGGCTGTTATTCTGGGCAACTTTTTATTTATTCAGAGGCTGGGGATGCGGCTTAGCATCTGTCAACTCAATATTTATTGCCAGCACATTGGCCTTGTACCACGGACCCCATGACAGGGCCACCGCAGGACCTTCTCCCCACATCTCCCCCTGCCAGGGCGCATGAACACCTGCAAGGAAAAGCTGAAGGGCAGCACCTTCCCAAGAGACCACCTTTTCCAATTCTTTTGGTTCACTTTTGGGGAAACTGAGGCCCAGAGGGAAAAGCAGTCTTGCTCAAGGGCACAGGGCACTCTGGTACCTGATCCTTGGTCTGTCGGCTTTCATGCCACCAGAACAAGCAAACGCCACTGGATTAAAAACACCACGGACCACTGAGATGCGACAGCACCCTGCCCTGCTCTCTAGCCCCCCTCCAGGTGCAGGCAGAGCAGAGAAGTATCTTTGGCACAAGGTCACAGCTTTGCTTTTTTGAGGTACTCAAACCCCCCACCCCCGCCTCAGTTTCTTACCCTGTGTAAGCAAGGTGATCACACCCACCTCACAGAGCAGCTGGGAAGACTGCATGGAAAAAACCCCGGAAATGTTTAAGTGCTGTGCAACTGGAATTTGTTTATTGATTTAGATGCTGCATAGTCTGGGCTGAGAAGAAGGGAGGCAGGATGGCCATGGGGGAGGGGTGGTGTCTGTCCGTGGCCACCAAACCCCTTCCTTATCCCAGTCTTTGAGGCAAGAAGGGAGGCGGCTGACACGTCAACAGCAAGAGCAACCAAGGGAAGACACATAAATGACCCCGAGCAGACCTGTGGGCACCAGTTGGCAGAGCGGGTGTGGACATGACATTCCCTCCCCACCCCCCAGCAGCCATGAGGTCAGCTTGCAGAGTGGTGGCACCTCCCCCACCCATCGCGCGGAGCCCAGAGGAGCATGGCACTGCCAGGGCTGGGGCGGGCGCCAGCTCGGATTCCCTGGGTTCCTCCTTCCTCCTGCACCCCTCTGCAGTAGCTTCTCCTCCTCCAGCCCCGCTTGATTGCGTCCCAGAGCATTTCCCCCACGAACACAAGATTGCTGCTTCTCATATAACACATAAGCTGTGGTGTGAACTTCTGGTAAATGAAGATCTTATTTAAAACTGTGTGCTATCAGGGGAGAGGAAGAGACAGGTTCCAACACAGCTCAGCCGAAATCTTGCCAGGAAAAGGAGGTGGGACAGTGCAGAGAGCCACCAGTCGCTCCCGGGAAGTCACTGGAGAGGGGCTGTGGGACCCGCCGCAGTGCTCCCAACTCATCCACGAGGGTCAAGCAGGGTTATCACTTTCTTTATCTGTGCAGGAGGGTAGGACAAGGAGATGACCCCACTGGAGGTTTGGAAGAAAGTGCGGCTTAACCTTGCAGGGCTTTCCAAGAATCGCGGACCTTTGGCTCCAGAAGGCCTCGGAGAAAATAGGGTTCTGAGACCTTTACATTACCAATACAACAGAACCAATGGAATCGCTTTTAAAGCACAAAATGGCCAGGCCAGATTCTAAGTCCAGTTAAGTCAGAATCTCTGGGTGAGAACCAGGCAGCAGTGATCCCACTGATCAGCCAAGGCTAAGAACCAGCAGGTTCTTCTCTTTTTAACAAGAGGTGTGCATCTGAATCACCTGGGGTGCTCTGTCTAAATTCACGTGCCCAGACTTCCTGAGCCAGCGCCGCTAGGGGCAAAGGCCACACGTGTAAATTTTGAAAAAAACCTCTAGGCGATTCTTAGGTACAACCCCAGTTATTCGTTCACTGGGCACCTGGACATCAAGAGTGCAGTCTGTGCCAGGCACTGTCCCGGATCTGGAGGGCACAGTACCAAGAGAGTGGCACAGCCCTTCCCTCATGGAAGGACATGCTGGGGGATGCCAGACGATGAACCAGCAAGCACATAAGTGCATACACAAAACTTAATTCCCAATGGTAACAAGCGCTAAGAAAAAGTAAACGAGGCAGAGAGCGGCAGCGCAGAAGGACGCTCTGAGCAAGGGACATCCCAGCTGGGACCCAGACGACGGGAAGGAGCACGCAACATGGCTGTCAGTGGCGAGAGCACCCTGTACAAAGGCACGTTTACTGACGTGGGAGCTGCGTCTCCCGTCAGCTGCAGACCCATGCTCTCATCAAAACCCCTGTTTACATGACCTGTTTAGACAGGAAATGCTGAGGGGAGGCTAGGGGTGTCACAACTGCCTTCTTTGGGTTCTCAGGAAATTCAGCAGGTGGCTGGAGTGGACAGATTTTAGAAAACGTACGCCTGAAAGCTGACAGGGTCCTCTGAGTTCCCTGGTCCAGCCCCCTTAGTTGACAGATGGGGAAACTGTGGCTTAGCGAGAGGTAGCAACTGGTGTGGTATCTCAGTTCACAAAGGGTTAAACGGGACCATGACTCCAACATGAGTCACTGTCAGGCTTAGAGTCCACCCTTCCCCCCCAGTTCCCTGCTGCTCTTTTTCTCTGTTATCAACAACCTGTGTGTTCCAGCCACAGTACAAGGTCATGACACACTGTGGGGTCGGGGGGAGAGGGTCAGGTAGGTGGGGTGGGCTTGGGTGGTAGGAAAGTGGACCCCCCCCCCATTGTCTCTCTGAGGGTAGGGAGGTCCTTCCTCCCACACCAGGAAGCCCATCAAAAGGTCAGAAAGAATGGTGCCAGATAAGGTGGTGGAATTTAGAATTTAGTGGGATCTGGAATTTCCCCTATGTGGAAGGCTGATCTCTGCTGTCCACCCTTAGTGAACATACAAGGGAAGATACAGTATGTCCTGGGCAGTGGGTGGGTAGCCCAGGCACTCAGGATCAGAGGCGGGATGTCGAGGGAAGGGCAACGTGGGCAGAGAGAAGGTGGCTGGCTGTTTCTGGAACATCCCTGCCCTGGAGAGGCAAGCTGGGTCACCGAGTCACTCTGTGGACACAGCACTGAAAGCAGCCACTGCCTGTTCTTGCTCAGGCCTCATTCCCACCTTTGAAAGGCCAGGGCCTGTGTCAGCAGCTTCCCTCCCAGCCCATGCAGTGAGGAGTGAGGAGAGTTCCTGTTTCCTGAACAGCTTGTACCCACTACCCTCTTGGGCCAACTAGAGCTAAAGCACTGATATTGTTATTTAGTTGCTAAGTCATGTCCGACTCTTTGCGACTCCATGGACTGCAATGGTTAGATAGCATCACCGACTCAATGGACATGAGCAAACTCCAGGAGATAGTGAAGGACCAGGGAAGCCTGGCATGCTGCTAAAGCCCTGATAGCTCCTCTTGATCTCCTGCTGAATTTCCTGGGCTAAAACCTGGAGGTAAGACAGGTTTTTGCCCTGGAAGGACAATCTAGAAGAATCTAGAATGCCTGTTAATCTTTCTCAGCCACGTTAAGAGTGGAGAAGGGCTGGTAAGGGTGGAAAATCAGGCAGCAACCAAGCCAGTCCAGAGATGACATGGGCATGTTAACCCCCTCCCTCTGCCTCAGATCCCCCAGCTGTAAGCCAGGAGTGCAAGCACTCAGCTGGATGACATCCTGGGGTTGTTGAGCTCAGCTTCGTTTGTGAAGGTGCTTTTTGCGTGCAGTGCTCCACACCTGTGGGCAATGGACGCCATATTGACATGTGGTGGGCTGGAGAGCCGAAAATAGCACACGACTGATTCACACCACCAGCTCCTGCTCAAGCTAAGGGGACGCTGGGCCCTCATGAGACCCTTTCTAAGGTCTACCAGGCTGTGGTTCCTAGGACTGTACCCTCCCTGAAAGCACTACAATTCCTGGAAAGGAGCCTTGGAAAGGAAGTCCAGGGCAGTGAGATGGAGATGCCCAAGTACCTGGAAACTTTCAGCCAGCTTTCTTCAGCAGTGATCAGGGTGCCTGAGGGCTTGGGCAGCCGCTCTGGTCCAGTGGCTGTGATGAGGAGACGGGAGGATGGTTTACTTCTGGCTCCCAGCAGCCCCTTTCCCTGGAGAGGCCAGACTCTCTGCTGGCCTTGCCCTTCCCTCTGCAAGCACCCAGGGTGGGGCAGAGGAACACGCTGTCAAGGGCATAAAAAACGACTTATTGATTGGCAAGCAGAGTTCTCAGGGCTCGGACCATGACCTTCCGGCAATTACGCCCTCCAGTGCCTGCCCAAAGCCCCTCCTGCTCTGCAGAGAGTGATGTCTGGCTTGGCCCCTTCCCCCCAGACCACTGGACCTGCAGGGGCCTAAGGAGCACAGACAACCCCCTGCAGGCTCCTCCCCATGCTACCATATGAACATATGACTACATGCTGCATGGGGAGGAACATGTAAGAAAAGCCCTTTTAGTGAGGCCAGAATCACATGGCTAGAAGATTCTGCATTTCACAAAGCAGCTCCAAGTTCCGTCCACTCACCAATCACTCCACAAATTATCATCCTGCAGCCAGCACTCACTGGGACATCCAGGGAAGTACACAGAGGATAAAACCTGGACCCAGCCCTGGAAAGTGGATGCAGAGAGGGATCCTGGAAGAAGCACTAGACTTGGAGTCCAGAGGCTAAGGTTAGATCTAGACTAGGCTCTGACTCCAAAGCTGGGAGATTAGCAGGGATCACTTCACTTCTCCAAGCCCCATTTTGCTCCTTTGCTAGGGTCTTCCTCCCAGAGACGTTCAGTTCAGTTACTCAGTCGTGTCCAACTCTTTGCAACCCCATTGACTGCAGCACACCAGGCTTCCCTGTCCATCACCATCTCCTGGAGCTTGCTCAAACTCAGGTCCATCGAGTCGGTGATGCCATCCAACTATCTCATCCTCTGTCATCCCCTTTTCCTCCTGCCTTCAATCTTTAAGAACTAAATAGCCCATTGGGTTCAAATTGGCCAATATGGGCACAAGAGCAGGCCCAAGAGCAGGAGGGAGGCCGGGGGCCCAGAGGGCCTGAAACACACGTGATGGGCAGTGGAGAGTATGTGGATGGGACCCTCACAGGTAAAGGAAACAACAAATTAAGCAACCACCTCCGCATCTTCCACAGCTCTGAACGGAGGTGTACAGTACAGAATGGAGTGTGTGTGCGTGCACAGGTATGTCACAAGGGACTGGAAAGGAGGATCTAATACCCACCTGAGCCCCAAGGAGCAAGGTACAGAGCCTTATGTAAGTAGATAATAAATAACATATTCCATATTATGCAAAGCCCTTTGCATACATGAATAATTATGATGTTGGTCCCACCTCCTGCCTGTGTAGCCAATGGTGTAGGATTCATTATCCCCCATTCAGTAGAAGAGGAAAGTGAGTCCCAGGAGGCTGCAGGACCACATGGATCCAGGAGTCACAATTCAGGTGACTTCTGGGTCCTGCCCCTCTCCTCTCTATCTTCCTCGAGAACAGCACAGGAAATCTGTCTCCCCACGCAGGGATCACTGCCCAGACATTTAAGCAGACCAGAACTGGGCATTTGATGAGCAAACAGAACATTGTCAAGAAGCCATGAAAAAAGGAGGAGAAAAGAGGTCTGGGGAAAAGAGGTCTGGGTCCAGCCTGGTCTTATACCTACTTCTTTCTTACATGAAAGGTAGCGGCCTTTAGATACTATTTTGTGGTTTGCTTCTTTTACTTGTCAGTATGTCCTAGGAATCTCACCATCTCAGTTCTTAGAGAGTTTTAGGGTCACTTTTCACAGCTGCATAGTACTCCAACGTGTGGTTGTATCATAGTTTATTCAGCTCCTCTACCAGCGTGTTCAGGTTACTTCCAATGTTTTGGAATTACAAATAATGCTGTAATCATTCACCACGAGCATAAGTATTTTTATATTGATAAAAGTGTACTTTAAGGGTAGATTTCTAGAAGTAGGACTGTTTGGCCAAATAATAAAGCATATATGAAGTTTGTCAAGTATTGCTATATTAGCTCTCCAAAGGACTGTACCAATTTGCATTTCCAACAGCAGTGTCTGAAAGTGCCTGTTCCCCACTGCCTCCCCAGTGGAATGTTTGGTCACAATTTTTAATTTTTTCTAGTCTTGTAAGAAGTGGTATCTCAGAGTTGTTTTAATTTGCTTCTAAATATGAATGAGTTGTAACATCTTTTTTCATGTGTTTGAGTGTCACTGTTAATATCTTATTTTGTGAATTATTTGTTCATGTCTTTTCCCACTTTAAAAAAAATTATTTTTATTTATTTTTATTGCCCCTGGTCTTAGTTGTGGGATCTTTAGTTGTAGAATGTGGGATCTAGTTCCCTGACCATGGATCAAACCTGCGCCCCCAATGTTGGGAGTCAGCCACTGCAATACCAGGGAAGTCCCCTTTTCCTACTTTATAATCAAGTTTTTTGGTCCTCAATATTTAAGAGTGTTTTAATGTATTAGGGATATTAGTCTTTTGTCTGTGGCATATATTATGGACATTTCCTCCTCATTTGTCAAATATTTGTATTTGACTTTCCTTAGTACTCTTGCCTGGAAAATCCCATGGGCGGAGGAGCCTGGTAGGCTGCAGTCCATGGGGTCACGAAGAGTCGGACACGACTGAGCGACTTGACTTTCACTTTTCACTTTCATGCATTGGAGAAGGAAATGGCAACCCACTCTAGTGTTCTCGCCTGGAGAATCCCAGGGACGGGAGAGCCTGGTGGGCTGCCATCTATGGGGTCACACAGAGTCGGACACGACTGAAGCGACTTAGCAGCAGCAGCTGTAATATTGTAAATTTTTAAAAAATTTTATATACTAAAAATTAGCAAGTTTTAATTTTATTGTCTCTGGATTTTGAGTCATAGAAAGCCTTCCCCTACCCCAACACTGGGCTTCCTGGGTGGTTCAGTGGTAAAGAATCTGCCTGCCAACACAGGATATGCAGTTTTCTCATTAAACAAGATATGCAGTTTCAACCCCTGGGTGGGGAAAATCCCTGGAGGAGAGCGTGGCAACCCATTCCAGTATTCTTGCCTGGAGAATCCCCATGGGCAGAGGAGCCTGGCAGGCTACAGTCCATTGGGTCAAAAAGAGTCAGACACAACTGAGCATGCACACATCCATACACCCCCGATTTTCTTGAATGTTTATATCATGAATAAGCGTTGAATTTTGTCCAAGGCATTTTCAGCATTTATAGATATAATCACATGATTTTGTTTCCTTAGATTCATTAATATGGTATACGATACTAATTTGGCACATGTTATTAATATTAATGGATTAGTCTTGAATCAACTTTGCTCTTCTAGAATAAAAAAGATTTAGTCATTATATATCATTTTCTTCAAAAAGGCTGGAATTGGATACCAATGACAACAGCTACCACTTATTGAACGCTTTCTCTGTCCTCTACATGCATTATTGTCTGATTTGATCCTCAGGATATTGATGTGAACCCATTTATCATTCAGTGATGAGTGAACAAATTGGTTTATCATTCCCATTTCATAGATGAGGAAACTGGGCCAACATTGGTGAAGCTGCCTTACCGACATCACACAGCTAGCAAATAAGAGAGACAGGATTGAATTTTGGGTCTCAGTGATTACAAAGGCCATAGCAATACATGGGTAGCATTATTTAGCTGTTATTTAGATACAATTAAAATGCTTAATATTTGATAAGGTGTTAGAAGAGGAACACCTCTGTAGGAACTGGGGGGAGGGTCTGCCCCTACTTTCCTGAACCCTGAGCTGCCCTCCTCAGTCTATTCTGCCTGAGCTCAGCAGAGGAAAGATGTGAGAGGCTGTGAGGACCGCTCCCGCAGGCTGCCCCCAGGCCAGGCGGCAGCCCTCAAGGACTGCCTCGTCCCCTTCCAATCTCAGCCTGGCTCAGTCCCAGCATTTATGTCTCAGGCTCTGGACAGTGTGGAAACAACTCGGAGAATGAAGACGGGTCCAAGAAGGTGGTGGGCTATGAGGGAACAAAGTGTAGGGAAGAAAACTAACCTCCACTCTCTGCTGGTCCTGCCTGCCCTGTTTTCTAAGAACAGGCAGTCAGCCGAGGGATTATGTAACTTCTGGTGGGCATGGCAGATGGCGTGCTGGCTCGGACACATCAAACCCAGCACTGACACTAACCTTCCCTGACGTGGAACCCCAGCCTCCCCTTCTCTGGGGTGTGGAGCAGAGAGGGATGGGAAGCGACCCAAACTCTTGTCATCCAGCTCAATAGCCAGGGCCAGCCAGGCCACAGGGAGAAGCCAGGGCCAACCCGAAGCGGGAGGTTCCAGCCAGGGAAGTGGAAACACGGGCCCTCTCCTACCTGCCCCACAGTGAGCAGCTCCCGGGACGTACTGCACAGCCCCTGGGGATAGACCTTGCTGTGTGGGCCTCCTTCCTACTCAGATCAGCAACCCCTGGGGTTTGGAGAAGTTTCCAAAGCACCTGTCCAAGCATTTTCTCCCTGAGCCCTGCCTGCATTTTATTCCTTTTGCTGATGGGTAAACTGAGGCTCAGAGTGGGCGAGTGATTTGGTTGTCACACAAAGACAGAGTTGGTCTCAGGGCTGTAGCTTCCAGACTCCTAGTCCAGTGCTCTTTCCAAATGCGTATGACAATGCAGGCTTCCCCTCTTGATGTAACCCCCAGGCAGATCATCAGGTCATCCTGTGGGCCATCCTGAACCTTAAGTCTAATACTTGGTGTGTCAATAGGGTAATATTGGAAAGAAAGGAGGAGTGTAAATCAGTGGTTTGCAGATTGCTTTCCTCTCAGGTAGAAACAAAAAGGAGCTGACCTTTACTGACCATGCCCCATCTCGTTTCATCCCCCCAACAACAACCAATCAGGCCCCGATTCACAGTGAGGCGATGCAGGCTCGGGGAGTTATAGTTAGTTGTCGGAGCCAGGACTTGAACTCAGTTTACTGATTCTAGGGCAGGCCATCTTCCACTGGACAGATGAAGACACTGAGGCCCAGAGAGGGAATGGGATTAGCTCAATGACACACAGCAGATTAGCTGCATGGCTAGGATTAGATCCTGATCCTCAACTGTGAGTTCTTTTTGTATGTATGCGTCTGTACAGAGCCGGGTGCACCAGCAGGAAAAAGTGGGGCCAGATCAGATGTGCGGATCAGCTCTGGCTATCTCGTGTTGCCAGGCAGGAGTTCCAGATCAGTGTTGGGGACTCCTGGCAAGAGCCAGCAGGTGCCCAGCTGTGAGGGTGGCAGTGGGGCTCGGACTACTGCTGCCTCGGCTAAGCGCCTGGGGGTATTTAATCTCCTAGGGATGCTCTCTGAATGTTAACATTGGATGTAGTGCTGGGGGAGCCTGCCTTAGCCAGACTCTGCAGCCAAAACTGCTCCCCTGCATCAAACCCAGCTCCTGCCAAGATGCTGGTGGCAGCTGTTCTGGAGGGCTGAGGTCTTTGGGCAGACCCTGCCAACAAACTTTCAGATATACTGTCTCAGCCCTTGCCTACTCCCAGGTCTCAGGACCAGTGTATCTGGAATGGACATTGTCTTGAGCCGCTAGACAGCAGGGTAGAGGGGACTGATCAATGGGTTTGGGGCTGCAAACTGGAAACAAACATCTTCAAAGGCCCTGGACCAGCCAGATGGGCCTCGTGAAGGCCACCTTGCAGCTAAGTACAGCGTTCACCTGCCAGTCTGCTTCCTCTGAGCACAGGCAAAAAGGGCACGCGACTGCAGTCCTTGATCAGTTCTTTGTGGCTCCACTGGATTTCATGAATAAATTCTTTCCTACCTCAGGGTTCTGACCACCGAAGACTTGGCTCTGATTTCCATGGTACCCCATGCACAGTACGTGGTCAAAGATGGAAAGCAGGAGAAAATGAAGGGAGAGAAGCAGGCAAAGCGGGGGTGGGGTGGGGGCTATAAGCCAAGCAGTGAGACTCTTCTAAAACAGGAGCAAGTCCAACGTGTGGCGGGGAGTGAGCCACAGCAACCTCCTGAGCGAGGAAGGCCTGCACGAATTCCTCCTTCATCTGCCCTGCAAGTGTTTATCAAGCTCTCTCTTTGCGCCTGGGATGGTGCTGTGTACCAGGGACATGTGACTGAGCAAAATCAGTCAAATCATACCCAGTCTCCCTAGGCATGGAGTGTCACAGCTGCTGTCCCATCATATCGTTGTTTCAACCTCAGCCTGCCTCCACTCACTGACCCTGCCTCCTCACCCCCAGGCCCCTGGCTTGAATGACAAGGAAAACGAAGGGTGGGAAGCTGCTCCATAAGGCATTCCCCACTCTACCCCATGTCACACCTGAGTCCTGTCTCTGAGTCTCACTCTGTCCTGCAGAGTGTCACACAATGAGCAAAGGTGGGATGGGGAGGAAGCCAGGAACAGCATTCCTAGAACCCCCGCTCAACTTCTTGTAAGCTCTTCATCCTCCATGGGTGCCCAGGCCCAGGCTGGGCAGGCGGGCGCCTCTGATCGCATTACAGAGCTGCCTGCCTTCAGCTCCGTCTCCTGATGCCAGTAATGCCTCTAGACGCTACTCAAGGCCTCTGGGGGTTGCAGGCTTCTGGTTGATCTCAGCAGAAGACGTTCCTCCCAGACCTTAGGGATATCTCTTGATATCCACCAGGCCTAGGTAGGTCTCAGGGACAGAAAAGGTGGCCTCCTTCTTCTTGCCCCTCTCCCTGACTCTCTGGCCTACCAGGAAGCTGCCACCAGGAACCCTCTGACCCCTGCTTTTCTGCCCAGAGATGTACAGGGAGAGAAGCAGGGCCCAGGCGCAGCCAGGGGGCGACCAGACTGGGGACGGGCGGTGGGGGGAGGCAAGCAGGAGGGAGGCCATGAGAAATCAATGGAACCTGCTCTGTGCCAGGGCAACATGTCTATCTCACGTCACATCACCATCCCGGGAAGGCAGGGGGGTCGTCCCCACCCCACAGATGGGGATACTAGGGTACATGGAGGTTCAGCCACACAGCCCTACCACTCAGTAAGAGTCAAATCCTTCTAATTCCAAAGCCTTGGCTCTTTCCACCAGGAAGGGACCCCTGGCTCCCGAAGTCTTGTTTTATCAGATGATCAGATGGCTGAATTCAAAATCCATTTCATGGGTGGATATGTCAGACATTCCCACCCCACGCTTTAATATACACACCCTGTACCAAGAATGCCCTTTTTGTTCACCTGAGCTCTGCTTATCCTTCAAGGCCAGTTAAATACCACCCTTCCCTCCTCCAGGAAGCCTTCCTTAACCAACCACCTGGGTCCACAAGAGCCTTCTCTCAACACCTGAAGGACTTCCTGTTGTATCACTCGATACTTGGCACCAACAGCAATGAGGAGGAGGAGGACTGAGTGTTATTGAGTGCTTTAGAATGTGCAGAGCACTTGCATACATCATTTCATTCATCCCCACAAGGATCTGATGAGGTTGGCACTGTTACCACTCCTCCTTTACAAATGAAGAAACTCAAGCTCAGAGAGGGTAGTTAACTTGCTCCAGGATACACAGCCAAATGCCAGAATAGCCAGGATGTGAACCCAAGGAGTCTGACTGCACAGCCCACCCTCTAAACATCATGCCAGACCCCACTCCAGCACCACAAGCCTGGCACATGACTCACGATTCAGGAAGCAACACAAATCAATCCAAGGGTCAGGCCAGTGCTTTGCCCACCTCTGACCCAGTACCTCCTCATATCAAATGAACGTCCATGTGTACCAAGTTTTAGGGCTGAGTGTATTTGTGTTCCAATGCCTGGTGTGGGGACAGGATTCTTAATCCCCCAATCCTGAGTTCAGCGACACTCTACCCTTGGAAATGAAACAGTGAGTGGGATGGCCAGGTCTGGACAGTGTCTGCCTACCGCACCCCACACGGGGCCTCCCTGAGCCTTGGTGGGGGTGGCAGGGTCGGGGGAGCAAGTACCTCTTTGTTCATATGCTCAGGGTGCCTTTGCCAGTGGGGGCCTTCTCTGCCTCCCCAGCCCTGCTTAGCATCTGGGGTTCTCCATCTATGAGGCAGGAGATGCTTATGAAACAGGAAAAAGGGACTGAGGTCCCAGAGGGTGATTTATAGCTTGAGAGAGAGAGAGACCCAGGGCGCATAATGCTCACAAGGGCATTCTGGTCAATATATTGACTTTTGAGAGGGGCCTCTGTAAACACAGTGGTTCTGGGCCTTGGTCACCTCTGTCTCTTGCTGGGGCCTCTTCAGATGAAACCAGATCAAAAATCCTAGAGCCCTTAAGGATGGTTCATCCTTCCACCTTTCCCACATCCTGAATTTACAGAGGGGACCCAGAGAAGGAAATCACTTGCCTAAGGTCACACAGCAGAGAAAGAGCACAAGCCAGAACCTCCCAACTCCCAGGGCAGGAGTTGCCCAGGTTCAGGCCCTGAACCTCCTGGCCTTCTGGAGGGGGTCGTCTCTGGCATTGCAGGGCTGTGCCTGAGTGCTCACTGAGCTCATTGTGTGCCAGGCCCTGGGCTAAGTGGTTTATCATATATGAGGTCATGTGAGCCCCAAAACAACCCTGTGAGGACAAAACTATCATTACCCCCATTTTACAGGTGAGGAAACTGAGGCAAAGAAGAGTTCCGTGAGCTGCCCAAGGCCATAGGGTTAGTAAGTGGCAATGCTGGCAATATTAATCTACTCAGAACCTCAGTTGGCCACACCACGCACCTGCAGCTTAGGTCCTGAGGGTCCTCTGTGAGGAGAGGGGTTGGAGGGGCTGGGGGTTCCTAGAGGTGTTGACAGTTGAGCTTGTCCTCTCTAGCCAGCTCGTGGCAGTAGCTGGGCTGAGGATTCTGTCCTTCGCTTGTACTCCACTCTGTGTTCTCTGGTGGGGGCCTGGCAGAAGGCAACACAGTATACCTTCCCACACCTCCATCCCCAGCAGAATCCCTATCATTGCTTAAAAAGTGTTTTCTGGGCTCACTCCATCTTCAAGAACCACAGAGAGCGAATCAAAGAATAAGAAATCTTTTCCTCTCAAGTGCCAGCCCCAAGCTGCAACTCCTCAGAGGTAGTTGAGAGAGGCACCACCCCTTCAGCTGAACCTGGGAGGGCCAGGATGGAAATATGGCTGAAAGCTGGCCCACCAAGGGCTGGTGTCCACACAGGATGGAGCCCTTGCAGATGCTGGCAGGGCCAACTTCTCAAGATTTGGAGAAGTCTCAGGTGGGCACCCCTGTCCCCATCTTGTCTCCTCTTCAGCAATGCTCTTAGAAAGACCCAAAAAAGAGAGTCAAGGTCTGGCTCACATCACCCTCTCCAGGAAGCCCCAAGGCTCTCTTCCCTGAATAGACAGTTGACCCTTGAACAACTCGGCCTTGAACTGTGTGGGTCCACGTAAAAGTAGATATTTTTTCAATGAACTTTGTACCCATATTTTCATTTTATAGATGTTTAAGCTTGGGGACGAGTTTATGTTTGATTAGAGATTACAATATGGCACCCCACTCCAGTACTCTTGCCTGGAAAATCCCATGGACAGAGGAGCCTGGTGGGCTGCAGTCTGTGGGGTCGCACAGAGTCGGACACGACTGAAGCGACTTAGCAGTAGCAGAGATTACAATATGTGGAATCAAAAGAACTGTTTTGAGTCCTGATTCTATCCAAACCATTTCAGCTTCCTGCTCTTGGGTGAGTCATTTGTCAATTTCTTTATTTTTAAGGCTGATGTAGCAAAGATATATTTTCAACTGCTGGGGAGTCAGCGCCCCTGACCCCCACATTATTCAAAGGTCAGCTGCAGTGTCATTGGTCTCATTTGCCACAGAGGCTGTTGGAATGTCACTTACCAATCTTTGGAGTGGACATCAGCATCCCTCACACACGGTAACCACCTTGAGGGCTGGGGCCAGGACTGCTCTGGTTCTGAGCCAGGTCTGAAGTGCGCATCCTAAGTGGCACCCACCTCCCCAGTGGCGTTCCTCCAAGGACCAACTGAGGTCTTACATATGAGAGGGTTTTATAATCTGTTAAACAATAAGTTTATCTGTGGGACTATGATTTTCCTAAAGGTCTCTCTAGTCTACAACAGCACACCTTACCCTAGAGTTAAGGACGGCAGGGGAGCCCTGTGTGACCAAGGAAATGAGGAACAGTGGAGTCCAGGGCTCATGTATGTGTCTCTGTGTCTGCATCCTCTTTTACACCCACGGAGAGTCCCAGGCCCAGCCATGCCTGCCCATGTCGCTCTCCATGGGCGATGCCACTCATCCAAGCTCAGCTTGCTTCTTCCCTGGCAAATTCCCGAGGACCCCACTCCTCCTGGAGGGCTGAAGCAGGAACCTGACCCAGAGCAGAGAGCAGATCTTCAAACCGCAGGACCTGCCACTGTTTTAGGAAAGCAGACTGCAGGGGACCCCAGGACTCGGACTCCTGTCCTCCTGGGGGGAGTCACCCAAGCTCCTGGTCTAGCTAGCTATAGGGCCTGTCTGTGGCCAATCCGTTCCACCTGCCCTCAAGTGAGGGCGCTTCTTGCCCTTCCAACTCCACAACCTGGCATGCAGACCAAATGGATCAAATCTCACTCACCTGGGTGAGTCCCACCTCCTAAGAACACCCGAGCTTCCCTAGTACGGTGCTGACTCACTGTCCCCATGCTACACACACCTGTTTACACACAAACACACCACAGCGGCACCCACTTGCATTACCCACCCCAACCCAAACACATGCACCGCCATCCCCTATGCAAAAGGCACAACTCAAGACACGCCCCCTATCCCTCCTGCACACTTCACCCCCCACACACCCAGCACCACACCTACCCTCATCTCCCCCTGCACACTCCCACCTCCGCCCACCTCCTTCATACACATTCTCACCCCCACCCCGCCCCGCTCTTCCACGCATACATTCACACCACAGCCTGCCTTTCTCGAAAAGAGCCGCGCAGCAGCAGGCGGGGAAGCTGTGAGGCGCTGGGGTCAGCCAGTTCTCGGAGGTGAGAAGGAAGCTCCGCGAACTCACTCCTTAACCGTGGCCCGAGAGCTGCCCCGGCTCCTCGGCAGGGGACGGGGTAGAGGGGGCTGGTGAGGGGGCCG
>NW_011494881.1:5365355-5366937 GCF_000754665.1 Bison bison bison | reverse complement strand
TGCGCCCCCCGGGTCCCGGCGACCTGAACCAGCCCCGCCAGCGCCAGCCTCGGAGATGCTATCCGGGCCGCTTTGTCCGCAAGGGTAAATTCGCGAGCGTCCAGCAACCCAGGGCTTCGGAAGATAAAGAAGAGGGAACAAAGCGGGTAGGGTCGAGGGAGCGAGGAGGTGGCTGATTTATGCCTTCACTTCAGCAAATGTTTTCGCTGCCATTAGCCTCGCCGAAGTGGAGGGGCGGAGAGACAGGGGCGAGGCAAGGACTCGCCTGCCCTGAGGGGGCGCAGTGACTGGAGCTGTTGCTGCTGGCCGCCGGCGTTCGAATCCTGCGCAATCCAGCCGCCCGCCCAACTCCCCACGGGAAGCCAGGCTTCTCTCAAAAAACACAGAGGAGGGGCTCACCTGGCCCTCGGTCACCTGGTCAGGTTGGGGATAAACTCCCCAAGCTCCAGCGGCACCCGGCTGAGCGCAGGCCCATGGTGGGGCAGGAGGTGGCGCCCCATCCCCAACTTCAGGACCAAATCAAAAGGAGGACACACGTTCCCTCCACCCACCTGAAACTGCCCTTCCTCATATTATTCTAATTACGATATTTTAAGTTTTCCTTAAAAAAAAGGAAAGTAACAGAAAAGCACAGAACACACTTGTTTGGTTTCATTTTGCCTTCACAGTTTTAAACAGATTCCATTTGTGGAAGCTGTTTAGGAAACTGGGGAGGAGGAGGAAGAGGCCAAAAGCGCCAGCCCTGGTCTTAGTGTCTGAATCCTTCTCTCCCTGCCTTGAGAGTAGTTTCTCCCTACAACCAACCCCACAGGCAACCCCTAAATCCCAGCCTATGATCCCTGCTCCTTAACCCTTTCCTCCAGGCCTCAGGGGGCTCCAAGATAGTTCCTTGCTACCCTAATCCCAGCCATAAGGTTCAAATGACCATATGTTTGGCCAGCAGGCCTGGGAGGAGGCTCCAGGATGGGCCATTCAGAAATACCAACCAAGCACTTGGAATGTAAGAAATCCACCTCCCCTTCAGCCTCATCGCCAAAGTCCAAACCCTCCTTAGAAGATACTGCAGGTAAGGAAGTGGTAGGCAGACCCGACAGCCTGCTCTGACAGCCAGGAACAGGTCACACGACCTCAGTCCAGGGAAAATTCAACAACAAAACGGGTGCAGGAGATGAGCCCCTAAAGCTTCAAAATAAAAATGTAAACACCTATTTCACCTCCAGCTATACAAATGAGTGTCCAACGCCTTGTGACCCCATGGACTGTAGCCTGCCAGGCTCCTCTGTCCATGGGATTTTCCAGGCAAGGATACTGGAGTAGGTTGCCATTTCCTTCTCCAAGGGATCTTTCCCACCCAGGGATCGAACCCTCTGCTCCTGAATTGCAGACAGATTCTTTACCATTGAGCCATCAGGGAAGCCTCCATACACATCAGTACAGAGCATTAAAATGCTAACACGTAGTCCTGCAGACCAAGGGAGCCTGGATTGTGATTTTTCTCATGGGGCTCTTACTGAGAGGATCAGTGTTGGAAGACCAGGGATGAAGCTACTTTTGGGCACTTGCTGGTCTCAGGGTCTCACCT
>NW_011494881.1:5363890-5365255 GCF_000754665.1 Bison bison bison | reverse complement strand
CCTTTGGCCCAGCCCTGTTCCACCTCTCCCAGCTCCCTGCAAGTTTTGCCCCTGCAAGTCCCAGTCCAACTCAGTTACCAAACCGACTCCATCTTTAGCTGCCTGCCTTAGCCAGGCCTTGATTTCAAAATCTCAATCCCAGACCCATGCGGACAGTCTGCAGCCCAAGTGGAATAAAGGAGCCCTGACAAGAAGGAGGTTTATGAGGCCTGAGTGCAAATCTCAGATCTCTCCCTGAGTCCAAGTGTAGTCCTGGGCAGGTCAGGGCCCGTCCCAAAGCTTCAGCAGTTAAATAAGTGGATTGGAAGAGAGGGGAATTAATTTGTCCTATGGAATTCCCAGTTTGTGGGGTGGGGAGAGAAATTACATACAGAACTTCTCCCCTGCAGTGGTACTCTCACTTTAATGAGAAAAAGAATTAAGACACTCTTGATTTTCCATTTGTTTAAGTGAACTTGGCATTTAGTACAGTGTACAGGAAGACAAGGACAGGCCACCACCAACATACACACACACACACAGAGCAAAAACACTAGGAAAACTCCAATTTTAACCACACCTTAAAAAGAAGCGTTATCATGACACCTTGGTTCCTTCTCAGCCATCCCAGCCACAGGCCAAGGAAAGGCTCATTAATAGCTCTAGGAAAGGCTGAGGGATAGGTTGGAGGAGATTCCCAGGGCTAACCTCAGCTTTTAAAGTGTCCACTCTGGCCAGTCACTTGCTGACATCTCCTTCTAAGAGTCTGGAGCTTATGGTTCTGGGTTTGATTTCTCCACCATCAAATTTTATGGCTTAAAAAAAATTCTCAGTGCTGTAAAGGGAACTCATTTCCAGATCCACTGGGAATAGGAGTAGGGGAAAGGACAGAGAGGTGCCTGCCCATTCAGGAGAGCTTGGAGACGCCCAAGAAAGCCCGTGGATGGGACCGTAAGCAGAAATTCAAAGTGGACTGAATCAGCCTGGCCATTAAACAGGAGCCTTGGATACAGTCTGCAATCTGTGGTCAAGAGAAGGTAAGATTTGAGGAAACGCAACATCTTGGCCCTTTTTTCCCCCATCTGTGCAGTGGAGCTCATGGGGGATCGCTGGGAAGACCTAATGAATATTCTGAAAGTTGCTCTGTACATTAGAGTACAAGGGCTGTGTAGGAGGAAGGGGCATGTTCTCTGTCTTAAAGGCAGGCTTCTAAGGGCAAAAAGCAGGCTGATCCCACCGGCTGGCCCCTCTCCAGGCTGGTGGGCAGGCAACCCCTGCTGCGCTAAGTAATGAGCACAATTCCAACGCCAGTTCTACTCTGCTAGTGAGAAATCAAAGCCCAGTATTAGAGGCCATTTCTGGCTGGGCACCGATCCTGCCCAAATC
>NW_011494881.1:5362930-5363522 GCF_000754665.1 Bison bison bison | reverse complement strand
AAAAAGGGGTGGGGGGGATGTGCTAAAACCAAGTCCTCACTTGGGCCTAGGCCGTGGGAATCATTAATTCCGGAGTGAAGAATCTTTGACTGCAAGTTGCGGGGGCGGGGAGGCGGGGGTGGGAAGGTCGCGGGGCGGGGGCGGAGGGGGGCAGGAGGACGGCGGACGTCAACACCTCAGCGGAAGGTGCGGGGGGGGGGGGACGGCTGCGTCATCTGTCCACTTTCTGCACCAATTTTCCTGCCCCATTCTCAGCCTCAACTCAGAGGACTCTGTAGGATGCTGCCCTTCCCCACCCTACCTCGAAAGCCCGGTGCTTCGGTTCCGGAGAGAGAGCGAGAGAGGTGGATGGCTCCCGTGCGTCCACCCTGCTCCCCAGGAAGACTCAGCCCAGTCAGCCGCGCCGGACCCAGCTACAGACCAGCGAGACGTGTACACATCCACGGCGGAAGAGGCGGAATAGGAGCTTTAATTTTTAGTAGCCCACCGACTCCCTTAAAGCACCTTGGTGGGTCCAGAGTAGGAGCCTGGCGAGCGCACCCAGCCGACTCCCCAGACGGGGAGAACGTCAGTGATTGATTTAAAAAGAAAC
>NW_011494881.1:5362420-5362830 GCF_000754665.1 Bison bison bison | reverse complement strand
TTTTTACCAGCCGCTGCCAAGCACGCGCGGAACTCGGGGTCTCGTGGAGACCGGTCCTCCAGGAGGCGCACACCCCGACTCGGATACCATTCCAGGGAAAAGAAGCGACCGACCCCTCCTTTCCAAGTAGGAGCTAGAGGGCCTGCGCACCCCGCGCGAGATGGCTGCACCAATCGCCCACTTTGGTGGGGCAGAGAAATCTACCTTCGAACTTGGGCGCCCTTGCCTCTTTCCCTGCGCGCACTAACAGAGCGATGGACCACCTCAACTTCGGGGCAGAGGGAGGCGCCAGGGTTCCCTTGCCCCACTCCCCCATGCCCGATAGCTCCCTACCTGCTTGGCTCAGCCTCAGATCCCAGCAGAGCAGCAGCGCCAGCAGCAGCGCACCCCGCGCTCCGCTCCGGGCCCAC
>NW_011494881.1:5361040-5361495 GCF_000754665.1 Bison bison bison | reverse complement strand
AGTAGCCCACCGACTCCCTTAAAGCACCTTGGTGGGTCCAGAGTAGGAGCCTGGCGAGCGCACCCAGCCGACTCCCCAGACGGGGAGAATGTCAGTGATTGATTTAAAAAGAAACTAGGCAGATCGCTACGTACTCCTCTCCTCAACCACCAACACACAGAAAAAAAAAAAAAAAAAATCTTCTAGACCCGCGAATCCCAAGATCTCGGGGAAAACTGTACGTGCAAGACTCAGCCCTATTCTCCTCGGTAACCAAACCGCTGCAAGCTGGCCTCATCCAGCTCGTGGAGCGGACCAGTGCTTCCCGTGCTCCCCAGGTTTCTCGCTCCCTCCTTCTAGTCTGCGGATTCCGGTCGGTGCCGCGCTAGGAGCTTGGGCGAGCCGGGACCTGGACTAGGAAGTTGCCAGCGAACCGGGAGCGAGCGCACACCTGGCCTGTGCAGCGACTGGGGGAT
>NW_011494881.1:5317572-5360940 GCF_000754665.1 Bison bison bison | reverse complement strand
GTCTTCGCCGGCCCCAGCCTCCAGCCACGACGCCGAGCGCTGCCGCTCGCTCACCCTAGTGAGTCTTTGAGCTGAGGAGGACCAAGCACAGCCGGGGCGGGGCGGGGCCTTGGGTGGGCAGGGGCGGAGCCGGCGGGGGGCCTTTCGAGGGGGTGACCGACGGTTCCTTGGGCGCGGCCTCAGCGAAGCTGGGGGCCCTTCAGGGAGGTCCTCGAGAGACGCTGGACCCGGAGCATTGGAAAACTCGGCCTCTGGATCAAAACTGGAAGCGGAGTCTGCCCAGTTTTCCTTTCCAGAAACTAAGGAAGTGTATTTTTGCACTTCCATTTGGCTTGGCTGTGTTAGCTTTCTCCTCTGATTAAACTCAGGACTCTGTCGTTTTTGGTTCCCTGATCTGTACTACTTAAAATCTATGTCCTCTACATGGGAAGGGGGTCGGGGTGGGAGTTCTTTCCCAGAAAATGCTCCTTGAATGAGAAAAATCTCAAACCCTCAAGTCCCGGGTTAAGTTGGAACTTACAGCTCTGTGAACTTGACTGTGGATCTGGATCATCCTGGTTAGCCCTACTTGTTGGCATGACCCTGGGCAGAACTGTTTGACCAGACCCGGCTGACCCTCCTGTAGCACCCAGCGCCTAGGATATTACCCCCATCCCAACTGACAATGGGGCACCGGGGAGCCATTGTTGGCTTGGTGTAAATTTGGGCTCTGCCCCTTGCCTGCTGTGTGACCTTGAACAAGTTACTTAACCATTCTGATACTTCATCATCTCCAAAATGGAGAAAAATGATAATACCAATTTTATAAGAGGGTGTAGAACTGTAGGGCTTCCCGGGTAGCCCTAGTGGTAAAGCACCCGCTTGCCAATGCAGGAGACAAAAGAAACATGGGTTTGATCCCTGGGTCAGGAAGATCCCCTGGAGGAGGGCATGACAACCCACTCCAGTATTCTTGCCTGGAGAGTCCCATGGACAGAGGAGCCTGGTGGGCTACAGTCCATAAGGGTCACAAAGAGTCGGACACACTGAACCGACATGGCACGGCACGGCAGAATTGAATTTTTAAAATATGTATGGAGGGAATTTCCTGGTAGTTCAGTGGTTAGGATTCTGTGCTTCCACTGCAGGGACATGGGTTCAATCCCTGGTCTGGATAAGACCCTACAAGCAGTGCAGCGTGCCTCCCAGGCCAAAGTACAGAAACTGCAGTACAAATGTCAATAATCTCTCCATCTTTCTTTCCAAGATCTCGCCTCTCAGTCAACCTGATTCCTGGTGGAAAATCCTGACCACCCAAGAGTGAGCTTTGGGGCATGAGGAGCCAGGTGGAGTTTGGGGGTTAGGCAGTATCTTGAGATTGAAACCCAGTGACACTAGAAGGGGTGGATCAGCTAATGCCTGCAAGGTCCTTCTATGGCCAGGCACCAGGTTAAGCTCTTCATATGCATCGCTTCAGTTAATGCTCACAAGTCTGGGAGGTCAGTACCATTTGTAATCTCATTTTACCTATGAAGAAATGGAGGCACAGAGACATGAAGGCATTTGCCCGAGATCACACAGCTTTGAGTGAATGAGTGGATGAGTCAAAGGGCAAGAGAGATAGGACCGGAAAGAAATGCTGAGCTGGGGATCCTCCACCCTCCTACCTCTTCTGGGGCTGGTGGGTGAGAAAGGACTGGCAGCCAGCAGGAATGCCCCTTCCTCTAGTCCTGGTCTGTTCACTACTTGGGGTTTTTCCAGAGCTGGGATCTGGAATCACTCCTCCAATACAGAGGCAGTGGCTGCTTCAAGAAGGGGGAAAGGAAGGCAGAGGGAGGGCCAGCCCGGCCCGTAGGGGGGAAGGTGGAATATGGTCAGTGCTCCCAGGATCAATTCCTAGATTAGCAGTGAAAGAACTTGGAGGCCAGAACTACAGGTTGGAAAGGGATTTTTTTGGGTGGGGGCAGGTAGAGAAGAAACAAGGGCCTGCCTCAGCTGTTTCCCCAGAGAACAGAGAAGGGCAGGACTGCCCAGGACTCCTGTCCATACAGACTGCCTCCACAGCTTGGGTCTGGAACATGTAAGGAAGGGGGTCGGTGGATCAGTTCACCTCCCCAGCCCTTCTTGGCCAGGCCCCCAGGATCAGAAGGGTGGGTATGGGGAAGTAGGACTCCCTGGGAAGAACTTAGGCCAACTAAGAAAGGCCCCCATGTGCAAAGACAGGTTGGTTATTTTTAGCTTGGCCCAGGCAAGGGCAGTAGGTGAGGGAGTCAATAGCTCTTCACACCCAGCCAGCCCCACCTAACCACAGAAGTACGAGCACACATACACACACCCGCCCCTAGACAGTTACAGGCACACCTACAAAGATACACACACAAGCAAACATACAATGAAAATAATCAAGTGCAAAATGACCCAGAAACATCACAAAGGCACCCACCTGCAGAGAGGCCCACATACTTAAAACATAAGATTTTAAAAAGTACGCACATTCACCTTGTCACAGACACACACACAGGCGTGCAAATCCAAAAGTACAAATACATTCTTAGGCAGATGACACTAAAGACAAATAGATAGTTAGATACTTAACTTCCACCAGGCAACACATATAGGTACATGTACTGAGGCTCAGCATCTGACTGTCAACCCCTGGCACAGGCACAAGGTCAAGTACATTTTGCTAGATAACTCAGCGGGAACCTCAGTAGAGCCTTGGCAGGCAGGGACCACAGGACAGGCATGCTCTCTCTTAAGCAGAAGACCAATATGATATTGGACATTTTTCAAAAAAGTTCCAGTGCACAGGACTCCGCTGTTTAGACAGTAATTGCACCAGGCAGGCCCTTCTAGTCCTGGTGTCAAATTTCATGACTTTAATTCCTAACTGGAGGGAAGGGGTCTTGGAGATGGGGGTTGGGCAAGCAAAAGGAGAGCAGTCCATTCCTCTTATTCTGTTGATCCTCATCCCATTTCCCCTGATCCTAGAAATATGCCCATTGGAGGTCCTGGACCCTTCTTTGCTTCCAGGACTCCTGCATGGGGGTAGGAGACTTACCACACTGGGATTCCTCCATAACTCCTCTGTACCCGCTCCCCTGCCGTTCCAGTGTCTGGGAGAATGTCCCTTCCCCAGACACCTGCAGTTAAATAACCACTGGGGGTGTGGCTTCCCCCCACCCCCACCCCGCCTGGGCATCTTCAAGTGCCAGCCCTCAACTGGGGGGCAGCAAAAAGACTTCAGAGGGAGTCACACTACCCTGAGCTCACACCTTTCCCCAGAATGGGTGAAGAATGGGTAAGGTCCTGGCCCTGGGATGACACATTGGAATATCTGGATTAACACCAGGGTGTTCCCAAACCCAGTGCCGTCAGACTCACAGTGAAGAAGTCTTGTTGTGAGTTAAGAAAGAGGGTGAGGAACTTCCCTGGTGGTCCAGTGGTTAAGACTCTATGCTTTCAATGCATGGGGCCTGGGTTGGACCCCTGGTTGGGGAAATAAAATCCCACATGGCATGGCCAATAAATAAGTAAATAAATAAAAGAGGCTTGGAGGCCAGAGCCCCCTTTTCTTGCTCACCATGATATATCCAGCACCTCAGACTCCTGCGTGTATATAAACATGCATAAATATTGGTTGAGTGGATGCATCAGTGAGGCTGGGGAAGGGTTACTGGTTAAAGGGCCCACAGCTTTGCCAGACGAGCCCTGGAAGGAGCCTCCCACCTCCCCTCCATTTCCTAGGGGGTTGTACAGGGCCTAAGGTTGGAGGTGGGACAGACATTGGGCAATGCAGTTGCTTTGAAATCGGTCTCAGAGCTAGTTTTGACCCTTAGCGGGGTCTGTAGTGCTTCCTTGGGTTACCCTCATTTATCCCAAATCAGGAGAGAGCATCAGAGACAGTTCTGGAATCTGGAGCTGAGCCGATGGATGAACACCAGACGGGGGGCTGCTCTTTTTACCTGCTGGGAGAACTGGGGTTGGCTGCTGAGCCTTTCCAAGCATCAGTTCCATCAGTTTTAAAATGGGAACAATAACTAGCTCGGGGGATTAAAAAGAATATACAGAAAGCCCCTAATCTGGCTGAATACACGCCACCTATTTTATAATAAGGAGCAGCTGTCCGGGGTTCCCTGCAGGCGTGGCTAGTGGCTTTGGTTGGCGGCTTCCCCAGGCGGCCGGTACCGCTGTGCTCCAAGGCGCCACTAGGCGGCGCGCTGCAGCTCACACCGCCTGCGTAGCTGCTTCGGCTTGCTTCCTAAAGCGATGGGTCTGGAATGGAGATGCGCTCTGGCTTCTACCTTGGGGCCGCCCAAGAGTGGGTTTCCATTCCAGGGTGTCTGGGGAGGGGTCTCTCAGACCACTCTGTTTGCAAAATTTTAGGTGGGAAGTCTTGGGGATGAGTTCATAATCCCTCCCCTGACCCTTCAAGGCCGGGATGGACTCCAAACGCCTGGATCTTGCTGACAACAACCTTATGAGCTAGGGACTGTTCCTACCTCATTTATCAGATGAGGGAAATGAGGCACAGAGAGGTAATTTGCCCGAGGTAGCAGACAGCTAGTAAACGGGACCCTGGAGATTCAAATCCAGGCAGACTGGATCTCAAGCTTGTACTATATTTTTTTTAAATCAAGGTAACATAACATTTACGATTTTAACTATTTAAAGTGTACAATGTAGTATCTTTTATATCTTCACATTGTTAGGCAGTGATCACCACCATTTCATCACCCCAAAAAGAAACCACATACCATTAAGCAGTCACTCCCTATGCTCCCCTCCCTTTCCCCTGCCCCTGGCAACCGGACAACCAGACTTTCTGGCAACCAGACTTTCTGTCTCTATGGATTTTCCTGTTCTGGGAATTTCATATAAATGCAATCACACGCTATACAGGACTTCCCTGTAGTTCAGATGGTAATGAATCTGCCTGCAATGCAGGAGATCTGGGTTCAATCCCTGGGTCAGGAAGATCCCCTGGAGAAATGGCAACCCACTCCAGTATTCTTGCCTGGAAAATCCCATGGACAGAGGAGCCTGGTGGGCTACAGTCCATGGGGTTGCAAAGAGTCAGACACGACTGAGCGACTAACGCACACACACACTATTTGGCCTGAGTCATCAAGACTGGGCTCTTAACCTCTCTACTGAATACCGTGACAACCCTCCACCTCCTTCCCCACTCCATATGCATCTTTTCTCTTACCTCTAGGAGAGAGCCTTCTCCCTGGAATTCAAGCAGTGTAAGCAGTCATGCACAAAAGCTTTAGGGTCAGAAAGATTCGGATTCAAATCCTGGCTCTGTCTTGCACAATTTTCTCCACTATTGCCTTCTCAAAACTCTTTGTTATTGTTACTTAAAAAAAAAAATCAAAATTTTAGAACAGTTTTAGATTTATGAAAAATTACATAGCACAGAAAGTTCCCATAGTCCTTCATCCCTCTTTCCCCTAATATTAATAACTTACGTTAGTGTGGTGGATTTGCTATAATTAATGAACCAATATTGAAATACTATTATGAACTAAGATTCATTTAGATTTCCTTAGCATTTACCTAATGTCCATTTTCTGTCCTAGGATCCCACATTACACATAGTAGTCAGGACTCAAAGGGATCCTCTAAGAGTTTCTTAGGTTTTCTTTGTTTTTGATGATCTTGACAGTTTTGAGTATTATTCATCAGGTATTTTGCAGAATATCCCTCAGTTGGGATTTGTCTGTCTTGAAGTTCTTAATAATTTTTGAATGAGGAGCCCTGTTCCAAATAACTCTGCATTGGGTCCAGTAAATTGTGCAGTATGTCCTGCTTGTGGGTTATGGGGCATAGAAAAAGCAGGTGAAGACAGAGCTGGAACAGGCTGCTGACTGAGACTACCATGCCTGGGGTCTGCCTGCAGTGGTGGAGGGGGTTTCCTTAGTGTTCTGAAGGGGTCGTGTTGGGGATTAGACCCGGGGGTGAGAAGGAAAAGGTAAACATGAAAGACGAATGCCTTCTAGGCAGAGGGAGCATGGTGAGCGAGACCTAGGATCAGGAATGTGGACGGTGTGTTTGGGAGTAGCTGGGTCCAGGTGCTGATGTGGTGAGTCAGAGGTGCCTGTGGAGTTCCCAGTATATAGCTGTGACCGCAGCACCAACCAGTCCTTACAGGAGGGGTTACCGTCTTGAAAAGTAAAAAGGCCAGCTAATGAAATTGCAGCAAGCCAGACACCGTGCCAAGGGTACTGCGTGAATTGGTTCCTTCAATCTCCATGATAACCAGTGAGTTGATGCAATGATTATCCCCACTTTAACAGGAAAAGTGTGACAGGTTTTCCTGCTTAGCTAGAGATGGAGGCCAGATTCAAACCCAGGAAGCCTGGTGCCAGAGCCTGCATGCCCAACACATCTCCTGGATGTAGTTTTTTGTTTGTTTTTAAATCTTAACAACGTAATTTTTCATTGTTCATTTCTATTTTTCTTGGAGGTAGGTGTTAAACATGGGCCCATTAAATGGAAACTGGGGCTCTGAAAGGGAAAGGAACATGCCTAAGGTCAGCTGGTAAGTACTGACTCTGAGCTTTAAACCCACATTATTATGACCAGGCCATGCTACCAGCCTCTTCCAGTTCTTCTCTGGAATTTCAGTAGGAAATTATCCATACAGAGGGAAGAGGGTACAGTCTAACAGGGTATAGACTAAAATAGCAAGATAGACCTTTTAAACTTTCTCATACTCTTTTTTTTTTTTTTAATAAACATTCCAATTAAATGTATTCAGGTAAGCACCAAGGTACTTTGCCTAAGAAAAACATCAAGGCACTTCATATTTGTTTTAAAACTATGGAATACAGCCCTTGGCATATAAAAATGCCTTTTGCTATTTCAAAGATGTCTAATTTCCCATACAGATGGCCAATAGGCACATGAAAAGATGCCTAACATCACTGATTACCAGGGAAATGCCAATCAAAACTGCAATGAGGTACTGTCTCACACTGGTCAGGATGGCCATCATCAAAAAGTCTACAAATAACAAATGCTGCAGAGGGTGTGGAGAAAAGGGAACCCTACCACACTGTTGGTAGCCATGTAAACTGCTGCAGCCGCTATGGAAAACAGTATGGAGTTTCTTCAAAACACAAAAATAGAGCTACCATATGATCCAGCAATCCTAATCCTGGACATATATCCTGACAAAACTATAATTTAAAAAGATACATGCACTCCTCTGTTCATAGCAGCACGATTTACAATAGCCAAGACAAGGAAACAACATAAAGATCCAACAACAGATGAATGGATAGAGAGGATATGGAATACATATACAATGGGATATTATGCAGCCATAGAAAGAATGAAATAATGCCATTTGCAGCAACACGGATGGACCTAGAGATTACAATACTAAGTGATGTAAGTCAGAAAGAGAAAGATAAACACCATGTAATATCACTTATATGCAGAATCTAAAATACAACACAAATGAACACGTCTATGAAACAGAAACTCACAGACATAGAGAGCAGACTTGTGGGTACCGAGGGGGAGAGGGCCGGGAGAGGGGAGGACTGGGACTCTGGATTAGCGGCAGCAAACTCTTACATACAGGATGGATAAGAAGCTAGGTGCTACTGTATAGCACAGGAAACGATATCCAATAGCCTGTGATAAGCCATAATGGAAAAGAATATGGAAAAGAATGTATATGTGTATAACTGAATCACTTTGCTGTATAGCAGAAATGAACACATTATAAATCAACTATATTTCACTAAAAATTAAAAAAATAAGAAACCCCAAATGGTCTAATTTCAGAATTGCTCATATAATAAGGACAGTTAACCAAATTAAACACAATATTTAAACTATCTAGAAATTACAATATAACGTAAATAATTCACTCACTGAGATTAATATTCTAGAGAATAGCAAGGAGAGATAAGAAGGCCTTCTTAACTGAACAAGGCAAAGAAATAGAAGAAAACAATAGAATGGGAAAGACTAGAGATCTCTTCAGGGAAATTGGAGATATTGAGGGAATATTTCATGAAAGGATGGGCATGATAAAGGATAGAAGTGGTAAGGACCTAAGAGGAGCAGAAGAGATTAAGCAGAGGTGGCACGAAAACACAGAAGAACTGTACCAAAAAGGTCTAACTGACCAAGATAACCACGATGGTGTGATCACTCACCTAGAGCCAGACATCCTGGAATGCAAAGTCAAGTGGGCCTTAAGAAGCATTACTACGGACAAAGCTAGCGGAGGTGATAGCATTCCAGTGGAGCTATTTCAAATCCTAAAAGATGATGCTGTGAAAGTGCTACACTCAATATGCCAGCAAGTTTGGAAAACTCAGCAATGGCCACAGAACTGGAAAAGGTCAGTTTTTATTCCAATCCCAAAGAAAGGCAATGCCAAAGAATGTTCCAACTACTGTACAATTGTGCTCATTTCATACAAAAATCCTTCAAGTTAGGCTTCAGCAGTACATGAACTGGGAAATTCCAGATATACAAGCTGGATTTAGAAAAGGCAGAGGAACCAGAGGTCAAATTGCCAACATTCATTGGATCATAGAGAAAGCAAGGGAATTCCAGGAAAAAAAACTAGTTCTGCTTCATTGACTATGCTAAAACCTTTGACTGTGTGAATCACAATGAACTGTGGAAAATCCTTAGAGATGGGAATACCAGACCACCTGACCTGGCTCCTGAGAAACCTGTATGCTGGTCAAGAAGCAACAATTAGAACTGGACATGGAACAATGGACTGGTTCAATACTGGGAAAGGAGTACGACAGAGCTGTATATTGTCGTCCTGCTTATTTAACTTCCATGCAGAGTACATCATGCAAAATGCTGGGCTGGATGAATCACAAACTGGAATCAAGATTGCCGGGAGAAATATCAACAACCTCAGATATGCAGATGATACCACACTAATGGCAGAAAATGAAGAGGAACTAAAGAGCCTCTTGATGAAAGTGAAAGAGGGGAGTGAAAAAGCTGGCTTTAAGCTCAACATTCAAACACCTAAGATCATGACATCCTGTTCCCTCACTTCATGGCAAATAGATGGAGAAAAAACAGAAACAGTGACAGATTTTATTTTCTTGGGTTCCAAAATCACTGTGGAAGGTGACTGCAGCCATGAAATTTAAAGATACTTGCTCTTTGGAAGAAAAGCTATGACAAACCTAAACAGTGTATCAAAAAGCAGAGACATCACTTTGTCTACAAAGGTCGGTATAGTCAAAGCTATGGTTTTCCCAGTAGTCTGGTACACATGTGAGAGTTGCAACATAAAGAAGGCTGAGCACTGGAGAACTGATGCTTTCAAATTATGGTGCTGGAGAAGTCCTTTGGGCAGCAAGGAGATCAAACCAGTCAATCCTAAAGGAAATCAACCCTGAATATTCATTGGAAGGACTGTTGCTAAAGCTTTAATATTAATACTTTGGCCACCTGATGTGAAGAGCTGACTAATTGGAAAAGACCCTAATGCAGGGAAGGATTGAAGGCAAAAGGAGAAGGGAGTGGCAGAGGATGAGGTCAGATAGCATCACCGACTCAACAGACATGAGTTTGAGCAAACTCTGGGAGATAATGAAGGATAGGGAAGCCTAGCATGCTGCAGTCCATGGGGTCACAAAGAGCTGGACATGACTTAGTGACTGAATGACAACAACTTTATTTACAACACACCATCTTGATACTTGTAATTCTGTAAAGCTTTCATTTGGGCAAAAGTAAGACCACTTAAGTTATAGCAGTTTCTTAAACTAAGACTGAGGGAGAATTCAAAATGAACTTGGAAGAGAGACAAAAATCCCTGTTTCTTGCTGTGGTTTTGAATTTTTAGGAGCAGTTTCCTTTGAAGCCTGAAGATAACTCACTATTGTTTTCGGGACATACACCAAAGAAACTCTTCAGTGGAAAGGATTCTTGAGGTTTAGTATACAAGCTTCCCGAGGAGCGGGAAGAAGAGGTACCTGAGTTGTGAACTCTGTCCCCTGGGATGTATTGACAAGAAAGATCTTAATTGGAGGGGGAAGCAAAGAAAGGAAAGCCCATAGGAAAGGAGAGGGTGTATAAAAGGGAAGGGGTAGTGAAAATCTTTCCTTATGAGGAGCATTCCTTGTCAGATCCTCTAATCCTCTGCTCTTCCTGCAATATCAGCCATCAACTCTTCTGGTCCCCTCTGTTCTGCATTTTTGCTATAAAATCGATTTCACTCTGAACTATGAAGTTGGACCTATTAGCCTTTCATTGTTTGCTTCTAGAGTTGCTGTTCCTGATTTTTTTTAATTTAAATGTATTTATTTTAATTGGAGGCTAATTACTTTACAATATTGCATTGGTTTTGCCATACATCCACATGGTTCCTGATGATTCTTCATCATTGCTGACATCTTTTAGCAGGACTTGAGGCTGTCAGTGGGAAGGCCTACACATATTCTATCTCAACATGGCTAAGCTTTTTGAGAATTTTACCTTTTCTTTCTCACAGCATAATAACCGAGATTCATTCCAGGGTGCTGTGGTGCTGTGGTAATGGAAGTTCATTCCCTGTGATGGTTGAAGAGGATTAATTATTTGAACACTCTCTAATTTGTTTGTCCATTCACTTATGATGTACATTTGGACTGTTTCCCATTTTAGTCTAGTATGAATAATGCTGCTAAAAATATTCTTCAGCAGTTATTTCGTGGACATATATTTTTATTTTTCAGCAGGAAATGTATAGGAGTGAAATTGTTGGATCATCAGGTAAGTATATGTATAGTTGTATACAAAACTGCCAAAGCAGTTTTCCAAAATTACTGTAACATTTTATATTCCTACTTTCAATGGATGAGAGTTCCAGCTGTCCTTCACCAGCATTTGATACTGTCTGGCTTTCTAGCGTTAGCCAATGGGTGTGAAGTGGCATTTCAGTTTGGTTTTAATTGGCACTTTCCTGAGGATTAGTGATGCTAATCACTTTTTTATGTGCTTACTAACTCTTTGTATATTTTCTTTCATGAAGGATCTGTTCAAACTGATTGCTCAAGTTTTATTGAGATGTTTGTCTTTTTATTACTGATTTGTAGGAGTTCTTTAAACATTCTCCGTACACATCTTTTGTCAGGCATATGTGTTCTGAGTACTTTTTCCCAGCCTATAGCTGCTTTCTCATTTTGTAAAATGTGTTTCAAAGAGCCAATGTTTTAAATTCATAAAGATCAATTCTATACTTTTTGTTTTCTTTTATGGTTACTGCCTTTTGTGTCATAAAGATATTCTGTTTCCTTTCAGAAGTTTTATAGTAATTAGGCTTTTTGTTTAAGTCTGTCCATATCCAATTTTTAAAAATGTATAATGTGAGGTTGCGGTTGAGCTTCACTTTTTTTTTCTTGTATGATTCTCCAGTTGTGCCAGCACCATCCTTTTGAAAAGACTTTCCTTTTCCCATTGAATTGCTTTGCCCCTTTTATCAAAATCAAGGGACTGTATAAATGTGAATCTATTTCTAGATCCTTTATTCTGTTTCATTAATCCATTTGCCTATCCTTACCCTAATATCACACCATCTTTAGCACTATAAGCTTATAGTTAATCTTTAAGCCCTCTAGCCCTGTTCACCGGAGAAGGCAATGGCACCCAACTCCAGTACTCCTGCCTGGAAAAATCCCATGGACCGAGGACCTGGAAGGCTGCAGTCCATGGGGTCGCTGAGGGTCGGACACGACTGAGCGACTTCACTTTCACTTTTCACTTTCATGCATTAGAGAAGGAAATGGCAACCCACTCCAGTGTTCTTGCCTGGAGAATCCCAGGGACGGGGGAGCCTGGTGGGCTACCGTCTATGAGGTCACAGAGTCGGACACAACTGAAGTGACTTAGCAGCAGCAGCAGCAGCAGCAGCAGCCCTGTTCACATTTTCCAATATGATTTTGGTCTTCTAGATCTTTAGCATTTCATTTAGAGTCACCTTGCTAATTTCTGTACCAAAGCCATTGGGATTTTTGAATATATAGATCAATTTAAAGGGAACTGACATCTTGATACTGAGTTTTCCAATCCACAAACAGGCATATCTCTCCATTTTCTTAATTTCTTTCAGCATTGTTTTATAGTTTTCAGTGTAGAGGCTTTGTACATTTTTATTAAATATCTTTCTATATATTTTATGGATTTTTGGCTATTAAAATATTTTAAATCTCATTTTTATTTCATTTTCTAATTGTTTGGTTAAAAATACGATTGACTGGATAACCACAATTGTGTGACCACTCACCTAGAGCCAGACATCCTGGAGTATGAAGTCAAATGGGAGAAGCATTACTATGAATAAAACTAATGGAGGTGATGGAATTCCAGCTGAACTATTTCACATCCTAAAAGATTATGCTGTTAAAGTGCTGCACACAATATGCCAGCAAGTTTGGAAAATTCAGCAATGACCACGGGACTGGAAAAGGTCTGTTTTCATTCCAATCCCAAAGAAAGGCAATGCCGAAGAATGCTCAAACTACTGAACAATTGTACTCATTTCACATGCTAGCAAGATAATGCTCAAAATCCTTCAAGCTGGGTTTCAGCAGTACATGAACTGAGGGTTTCCAGATGTACAAGCTGGATTTAGGAAAGGCAGAGGAAGCAGAGATCAAATTGCCAATATCTGGAGGATCAGAGAAAAAGCAAGGGGATTCCAGAAAAGCATCTACTTCTGCTTCATTGACTACGCTAAAGCCTTTGACTGTGTGGATCTGAACTGTGGAAAATTCTTAAAGAGATGGAAATACCAGACCACCTTACCTGTCTCTTGAGAAACCTGTATGCAGGACAAGAAGCAACAGTTAGAACTGGACATGGAACAAAGGACTGGTTCAAAATTGGGAAAGAAATACATCAAGGCTTTATATTGTCATCATGCTTATTTAACTTCTATGCAGAGTGCATCATGTGAAATGCCAGAATGGATGAATCACAGGCTGGAATCAAGATTTCTGGGAGAAATATCAGTAACCTCAGATACGCAGGTGACACCACTCTAATAGCAGAAAGCGAAGGGAACTAAAGAGCTTCTTGATGAAGGTGAAAAGAGGAGAGTGAAAAGGCTGGCTTAAAACTCAACATTCAAAAAACTAAGATCACGGCATCCAGTCCCATCACTTCATGGCAAAAAGATGGGGGGAAAAAAGGAAACAGTGACAGACTTTATTTTCTTGGGCTCCAAAATCATTGAGGATGGTGACTGCAGCCATGAATTAAAAGATACTTGCTCCTTGGAAGAAAAACTATGACACACCTAGACAGTGTATTAAAAAGCACAGATATCACTTTGCCAACCAAAGTCCATATAGTCAAAGCTATGGTTTTCCCAATAGTCTTTCTTGTACAGATGTGAGAATTAGACCATAAAGAAAGCTGATCCCTGAAGAATTGATGCTTTCAAACTGTGGTCTAGAGAAGACCCTTGAGAGTCCCTTGGACAGCAAGGAGATCAAACCAGTCAATCCTAAAGGAAATCAACCCTGAATATTCACTGGGAGGATGGATGCTGAAGCTGAAGCTCCAATATTTTGGCTACCTATGTGGAGAGCCAACTCATTGGAAAAGACCCTGATGCTGGGAAAGACTGAAGGCAGGAGGAGAAGAGTATGGCAGAGGATGAGATGGTTGGATGGCATCACTGATTCAATGGACATGAGTTTGAGCAAACTCAGGGTGATCGTGAAGCACAGGGAAGCCTGGCGTGCTGCAGTCCATGGGGTTGCACAGAGTCGGACATGACTGAGCATCTGAACAATAGCAACCACTGACTTCGTATGTTGATTTGTGACTTACTGAATTGACTCATTTGAACTCATTGTTCTCTTCTCAATTCCTCTGTATTCTGTACATACACGTACTGCATGTGTGCTAAGTTGCTTTAGTCGTGCCCAACTCTTTGCAACTCTATGGACTGTAGCCCACCAGGCTCCTCTGTTCATGGGTTTCTCCAGGCAAGAATACTGTAGTGGGTTGCCATACGCTTCTCCGGGGGATCTTCCGAACCCAGGGATCGAACCCGTGTCTCTTATGTCTCCTGCATTGGAAGGTGGGGTCTTTACCTCTACCGCCACCTGGGAAGCCCACAGAAACATATTTATTATCTATGAATAAAAAGCATTTTATTCATTCCTTTCCAGTATTTATGAGTTGTATTTATTTCTCTTGTCTTATTGTACTGGCTAAAATCTACAGTACAATGTTAAGCAGAAGCGGTGTGATGGACAAGTCTACAGAGGAACTGAGCAATGCATCAGCCAATAGGATCTGATCGATATTGTAAAATAGTAGCATATTATATAGGTAGATGGTAAAACACTCCATCTCAAACAGTAAAATACACATTCTTTGAAGTGTTCATGGAAAATTCACAAAAATATACCATATCCTAGACTATAAAATTAATCTCAATGAAAAGAATTGAAATCATAAAGAGTCTGAAATCTGACCACAATGGAATCGAACTGGAAATCAATAACAAGAAAAAAAAAACCGGAAAATCTCCTAACACTTGCAAATTAAATAATTACATAATATGTGGTTCAGTCAGGAAGTTTCAAAATAAATTTTAAAAGGACTTAGAACTGTGATAAGGAAAGTACACAATATCAAAATTTCTGAAATGCATCTTAGTGTTGAGAAGGAAATTCATCATACTGAACGCTTACATTGGTAGAAAGAAAAGGTTCTCAAATCAATTTCATTTAGTTCAAAACATTGTCTAATTTCCCATGGGATTATTCTTTGACCCATGAATTATTTATGTGTGCTGTTTAATTTCCAAATATGCAGTGTTTTCCAGATACCTTTTGTCATTAATGTTTAATTTACTCAAATGTGGTCACAGAGCAAACTTTTCATGGTTTCAATCCTTTAAAATTTATTAGAATTTGTTTTCTGGATGATCTATCATGATGAATATGCTATATGCATTTGTAAATAATGTGCATTCTGTGATTGTTAACTGTAATATTCTAAAAATGTCAATTAGGTAGTGTTAGTTGAAAACAACTAACAAATTGATAATTTTGTTTGAATCTATATCCTTACAAAAATTTTAATCTCATTATTCCATCAAATGGTGAAAGAATAGTGTTAAAATATTCTTATATAATTTCTCTACTTCTTCCTTTAATTTTGTGAATATTTGCTTCATGTCTCTTGAAGCTCTATTATTAAGAACCTAGACATTTAGTAGTATCATGTCTTCTTGATGACTGACCATTTATCTTAATGTAATATCTCTCTTTATTGCTGATAATAGTTTTTGTTTTGAAGGCTATTTATCTGATATGAATATCAGTTCAGTTCAGTCGCTCAGTCGTGTCCAACTCTTTATGACCCCATGAATTGCAGCACGCCAGTCCTCCCTGTCCATCATCAACTCCCGGAGTTCACCTTAACTCATGTCTACCAAGTTGGTGATGCCATCCAGTCATCTCATCCTCTGTCGTCCCCTTCTCCTCCTGCCCCCAATCCCTCCCAGCATCAGAGTCTTTTCCAATGAGTCAACTCTTCGCATGAGGTGGCTAAAGTACTGGAGTTTCAGCTGTAGCATCATTCCTTCCAATGTACACCCAGGACTGGTCTCCTTTAGGATGGACTGGTTGGATCTCCTTGCAATCCAAGGGACTCTCAAGAGTCTTCTCCAACACCACAGTTCAAAAGCATCAATTCTTCGGCACTCAGCTTTCTTCACAGTCCAACTCTCACATCTATACATGACCACTGGAAAAACCATAGCCTTGACTAGACGGACCTTTGTTGGCAAAGTAATGTCTCTGCTCTTGAATATACTATCTAGGCTGGTCATAACTTTTCTTCCAAGGAGTAAGCGTCTTTTAATTTCATGGCTGCAATCACCATCTACAGTGATTTTGGAGCCCCCCAAAATAAAGTCTGACACTGTTTCCACTGTTTCCCCATCTATTTGCCATGAAGTGATGGGACCAGATGCCATGATCTTAGTTTTCTGAATGTTGAGCTTTAAGCCAACTTTTTCACTCTCCTCTTTCACTTTCATCAAGAGGCTTTTTAGTTCCTCTTCACTTTCTGCCATAAGGGTGGTGTCATCTGCATAGCAACAATAATTTTTCTTACATGTTAAGAAAACTTGTTTTATATGGTAGAGTACAAAATTGATAATAAAAAGTTACATTTGAGCAATAAGAGAAAAGGCAAATAAATCAATGTGAATTTAGATTCATTGTACATATGGATCATAGCATATAGTTAAAAAATTTAGATGGCTTTACTGAAATATGATTGTTATATAATAAACTTCATTTTTAAAAACTACATCTAGTTGACATATAAAAATGTATTCATTCTGGAGAGATATATGTGAAGCCCACATTATAATCAGGATTGTAACTCTATCCATCACTCCTGAAAGTGTCCTCATGTGACTTTGTAATCTTCTCCGCCCACCCTACTCTGTCCTCTCTATCACTGCCAAGCAAACACCAATTTGTTTTCTGTCACTGCAAGTTAGTGTGAAGTTTCTACAGTTTTATAAACATGGAATCATACAATATATACTCTTCTTTTGTCTGGTTTCTTTCATTCTGCATACTTATTTTGAGATTCATCCATGTGTTGAATATATCAATCGCGTATTCCTTTTTATTTCTGAGTAGTATTATGTTGTACGGATTTACCACAATTTATTTATCCAACCACCTGCTGATGGGCACTTGGGTTGTTTCCAATTTGGGGCTTTTACAAATAAAATTTCCATGAACATTTGTGTCCAAGTCTTCATATTTAATATATGCTTTTATTTTCTCTTGGGTAAATATTTTGGAATGGAATACCTGGATTATACTATTGGTGAATATTAAACTTTTAAGATATCGACAAACTGTTAGTTTTCCAAAGTGGTTGCACCATTTTACATTCCCATCAGCAGTGCATGAGTGTTCCAGTTCCTTCACATTCTTGCCAATGTTTGGTACGGTCAGCCTCTTGAAGTTTAGCCATTTTAACAGGTATGTAGTAATATGTCATTGTGCGATTAATTTTTATTTCTCTAATGACTAATGATATTGAGCATCTTTTCATGTACTTTTTGTATCATCTTTGATGAAAGATCTGTTTAAATCTTTCATCCATTTTTCAGTTGGTTATTTCTTTTTTTTATTGCTGAGATTTGATATTCTGGGTATTAAGTCCTTTATCAAGTATAAACTTGAAAATTTTATTATCAGAATTTTATTATTAGCAAAACTGCCTTTTGTTTCTTCTTGCCTGATTTTACTGGAAAGAATCTGTATAATATTTTTCTCCTCCAAGCTTTATCAAGATACCATTGATATAAAGCATTGTGTACGTTTAAGGTGTATAACATATTGATTGATACCTTTATGCATTACAAAATGATAACCACCTCCATCATGTCACATAGTTACCATTTCTTTTTGTAGTGGAACATTTAAGAGCTATTGAGCAATTTTTAAGTATATAATACTGTATTAGGAACTATAACCACCATGTTAGACATTAGATCTCCAGAACTTATTTGTCTTATAACTGGAAGGTTGCACCCTTTGACCAACATCTCTCCATTCCCTCCGCCCCATGTCCCCTGGCGACCACGACTCTTCTTTGTTTCTATGAGTTTGGCTTAATTAGTTTCCACATATAAGTGAGGTCATAAAACATCTGTCTGACTGGCTTATTTCACTTAGCATAATAGCCTTAAGATTCATCCACATTGTCACAAATGGCAGGATTTCCTTTTTCTCGTGACTGAATAACATTCCATCATGTATACATATAAGGGTTCCCTTTTCTCCACATCATTGTCAGTACTTGTTATCTTGTCTTTTTGACAATAGCCATTCTAACAGGTGTGGGGCGATAGCTCACTGTGATTTTGATTTGCATTTCTTTCATAATTAGTAATGTTGAACACCTTTTTATGTACTGATTGACTATAGTCTTCTTTAGGGGCTCCCCTGGTGGATCAATCATAAAGAATCCTCCTGCAATGCCAGAGACTGTAATGCAGGAGATCCAGGTTCGATTCGTGGGTCGGGAAGGTCCCCTAGAGAAAGACATGACAACCCACTCCAATATTCTTGCTAGGGAAATACCATGGGCAGAGGAGCTTGGTGGGCTACAGTCCATGGGGTTGCAAGAGTCGGACACAATTTAACAATAAAACCATCACTACCCCCACCACCATGTCTTCTTTAGAAAACTGTCTATTTGGTTTCTCTGCCCATTTTTAAATTGTGGTTTTTTTTTTTTTTTTTTTGCTATTGAGTTATATGAGTTCTTTTTATATTTTAGCTACTAACCTCTTCTCAGATATATGATTTTCAAATATTTTCTCACATTTCATAAGTTGTCTTTTCATTTTGTTGATTTCTTTCTTTTGCTGTGCAGAAGCTTTTTAGTTTGATGTACTTAATGTAGTCACACTTATTTTTGCTTTTGTGGCTTGTGCTTTTGGTCTCACACCATAAAAATCATTGCCTGGCCTGTGTCGAGGAGCTCTTCCCCTGAGTTTCCTTCTAGGAGTTTCAGTTTGGGTTCTTATATTCAAGTCTTAATGCATTTTGAGTTAATTTTTGCGAGTGGTATAAGAGAGGGGTCCAATTTCATTCTTCTGCATGCAGTTACCTAGTTTTCCTAACACCATTTATTTATTACTCACAACTCTATTTCTTTTACAGATGAATTTCTCATACAATTGTCTTTCCTTCTACCATCATTCCTATTAGTCTGAAGAGTATCCTCTTACTATTTCTCTTAATGTGCATAAAATGACTATGAAAAATGCTTTATTTTGTTGTAATTTTTGAAGACTGCTTTTGCCGAATAGTGACTTGTAGGTTGACACAATTGTTTTCCCCCAACCACTGTAAAAATCTTGTTCCATTATCCTCTAGCTTTCATTGTTTCTTTTTAGAAGTCAGTGTTCCTATTGTTCCTCTGAATATAATGTGTCATTTTTCTCTATCTGCTCTAAGACTTTCTTTTTGCATTCATTATTTATTGCTATGTAACAAATTACCCCCAAACTTAGTGTTTTACAACAGTGAACATTAATTTTTTCATAATTTCTGTGGGCTGGGAATTTGGGAGCAAGTTCATTCATGTTTTTTGCTTCATATCTTTCATGAGATTGCTGTCAGGATGTTGCCCGGAACTACAGTTTATCTTTAGATGCACATGTCATGAGCAGGAGCGATTATACCGCTATTTGGCAGAAGGCCCCAGTTTCTCACCATGTGGACCTCTCCATGGGTCTGCTGCAGTCTCCTCAGAGCGTGGCATCTGACTTCCCCCGGAGTGAGTGATCCAATAGTGAGCATCACCTCCCATGACCTAGTCTTGACAGACACACTCTCCTTCTGCCATATCGTTTGTTAGAAGGGAGGCACTAAGCCAGTCAGTTTTTCTTTCTTTCTTTCTTTTGCCTGATTGCTCTGGCTAGGTCTTCCACGACTATGCTGAATGAGAGTGGTGAGAGTGGGCACCCTCATCTTGTTCCTGATCTCAGCCCTGTGTGACATTTAGGCACCGTTCCTTCAAATCATGTTGGTTGGTTCCTACCCTGGCCTCAGGTAGTTTCCTCAGATGAATTTGCTGATCAGTGCTCTGCTGAATACTCAAAGGGCAATATCTGCAGATAACTCTCTTCCTGTATCATCTTCCTCTCTCTAGTGCTAGTGCTCTGTCTTGTGAATTCTAGATGACTTAATCTCTCCAGACTCACAACTCTGTGCCCTCAACTTAGGATATCTTCCAGGCTTTACCTGAAATACCCCTCCTTGCACTGTAGCCTAGAAGTATTTTCAAGACGGTAAGCTGAGGAAATCATCAGATATACCTCATTTATTTCCCATATCTCAAGAATCACTGTCCATCTTCTTTTAATTATTTTTATTATTTTTTATTTGGCTGCACTGGGCTTTAACTGCAACATGTGGGATCTTTTAGTTGCAGCACACAGAATCTTTAGTTGTGGCATGCGAACTCCTAGTTAGGCATGGGAGAACTCGCTCCCCGGCCAGAGATTGAACCTGGACCCCTTGTATCAGAAGTGTGGAGTCTTAGCCACTGAAACACCAGGGAACCCCCGTCCTTCATTTTTTTGATGTCTGGTGTCTTGAAAACCATATTTCATGTATTTTGTCATTGTCAACATTTCAAGGGGCGAGAAATTAGGCATAACCTCCTGCAGGGAAGGACTTCCCTGGTGGCTCAGACGATAAAGCATCTGCCTACAATGCAGGAGACCCAGGCTCAATCCCTGGGTTGGGAAGATCTCCTGGAGAAGGAAATGGCAATCCACTCCAGTATTCTTGCCTGGAAAATCCCATGGATGGAGGAGCCCTACAGTTGCAAAGAGTCAGACACGACTGAGCGACTTCACTTTCACTTTCCTGCAGGGAAGGGCATCAGAGAATTTGTAGACATGTTATAAAACTACCATACTTTTCATTTTTTACTTTCATCAATTTGACTATGATATACCTAGGCTGTGTGAGTTTTGTTTGGTTGTTTTTTTTTTCTCCTTGTTTATTTGCTTATTCCACTTAGGATTCATTGAGCACCTTACATTTCTGAGTTAATATTTCTCATCATTTAATCATTATTTTTTCAAACAAAATGTTTTTTGTCCCATTATCTATCTTTTCCTTCTGGGACTCCAAATACATATCAGACAACTTAATATTATCTCACAGGTTATTGAGGCTCCATTCATTATTTTTATATCAGTTTTATTTCTCTGTTCTTATTTGGATAATTGTCACCTAACTTCAAGTTTCACTTATCTCTTCTTTTACAGTGTTTAAGTCTATAAGTGAATTATTTCATATACATTTTTTCTATTATTTCTGTTTTAGAGTTACTATTTCTTCCTGAAATACTCCACCTATTCACCTGCTATGCCCATCTTTCCCTATACATAGTCTCTAAAGTGAATTTGTAACAATTCTGTTAACATCCGATTCCTCTTATTCCAATAACTAGGTCATCTGTGGATCTGCTTGTAGTGACTGTTTTCTTCTTGATTATGGATCATATTTGCAGTGGTATAAATGTTAAACAACCAGCTCTCTGAAGAAGGAGAAGGAAAAGGAGGGTGGGGACGTGGAAAAAAAAGACACAGCAGCAGCAGTCATTATTTGTGGGGTTTGCCAGTTTTCATTGTGTGAATACTCCCATTAGGCCTGAGTTCAAGTTACCAACATATCATAACTGAACACAGAGTTATAAAAAACATGTGCACACTAGGCTCTCAAGAGCAGCACACCACTGCAGATTTTCTGATTTCCTCATATGTACAATTGTTCTAATGACTACTATCTAGAAAAAATAAATGTGGGACTGAAATGTAATTTTGCTTTCTTTGCTTGTGTTTTTCACACAGAGTATAAACTCTTTCCTCTGTCCGTGGTAAGCAGCAGATCAATCAGATTCTTCCTGGGTTGAGTTGATTGGTGTTGGGCTTCAGCTTTAATTAGATCGAGTCACCTATAATTAGCTCTATTGGCAACCTCAAGTGCCACGAGCAGGTTTTCAATCCCGTTACTGAGCTGGGAATGGGTTTGGCTGCAGTTTCAGGTGGGCTTTTGGCTTAACCTTTGGATCCAAGTCTGGCAGGACCTTGGAATTCAAGGGCTTGAGGAAGGCAGAGCACCACATGATTCTCTCTCTCAGAGCGAACATAACTTAGTGGTGGAACCCAGAGGGGATGGAGTCAGACTGCTTGGATTGGGATCTAAGCTCCCGTCCACAGTTGTGTGCACTTGAACACGACCCCTTGCTTGTCTCAATCGCAGTTTCCTAACTGGGAAATTGGCATGATTCCTACCTGGGAAAGAGTTCTCATGGGGCAGCTGGGAGGAGGAAGTGAATGAGCTATGTGACTTGACTAGTACAGTGCCTGACACCCAGTCCTTCCCCTTGAGCACTATTATTCCAGTCTGAGGTCACAGTACTCACCTCTCCTGGACAGGCTTCCTTAGACCTCTCTCTTACCAGTGGCAACAACAAAGAGGGCCTGGCAGGAGCTTTAGTCCCTTCATGATGCTATTCCGTCTTTCCTCCGTGCCATCACTTAAATAATATTGCTTGATATGGGTGGGCCCTAATCCAATAAGACTGGTGTTGTTACAAGAAAGGGACATTTGGACAGAGACACACACAGACAGAAGATGACATGAAGATACACAGGGAGAAGGCCATGTGAAGACATAGGCTTGGACTGATGCAGCTGTGAGTCAAGAAGCTCCAAGGACTGCTGACCAGGAAGCTAAGAAAGGCGAGGAGGGATTCTGCCCAGCATCAGAGGGAGCACAGCCCTGCTGACACCTCATTTTAGACTTCTAGCCTCCAGACTGTGAGACAATAAATGTCTACTGTTTTAAGCCACCTCGTTTGTGACGTTTTGTTGTTGCAGCCCTAGGAAATGAAACAAGCCCCTTTAGAAAGAATTACTCTAATGACCCTAATATACAACAAGCACGTCTGCTACACCCCTCTCTGCACTCCCTTAATATCTGAGTTTCTTCCTCGAAGTCCCTCCTAACTGAGGCTCTACTGCCCCTGCCCCACCCAGAGAAGAAACTACTGGTTCCCCCAACCCTCCTCCTTTTGCCCCCCACTGCCCCAGTCCCATCCTGCCCTCACCTTCCAGGAATCACCTCTGCCCTCATGCTCCAAAGTGGGGACCTGGACCCTCAGAGGGGCAAACAAGTCTTGAGCCTCTCCTGGGCTCTGCAATACTCTGTCCCTTGGGATTCTTGCAGCCCTACTCCCACAAGAAAGATGCTGCCAGCCCTGTGTTTTATAAAGACACTGAGGCTCATAGTCATTGGGGAAAAGCGGACTCAAGAGGGGAATGTCAGGAATCAGGCTCAGTGGTCACTCCAAAGCCTTTGTTTTTGCACTGCCGGAGGCAGTGGCCAGTGCGTTGGCCCCCAACTGGGCCTCTGTTCTCCCTGGGGCTCTCCCAGTCTGGGCAGGCTGAAGGACTCTCCTGCAGTCTTTGGGGAATTCTTGCTAGACAAGCAAACTCCCTTCCTCATGGCTCTAGTTGGGCCAGAGGGCTTCCCCAGGCAGGGGTGGCCTTTCCTGTTCAATAGTAATTTATTGTGTCTCCCACTGAGCTCACTTCAGGGAAAACATGCTGGGAAGCAGTAGCAGCTTGGGAAGACAGTGCATCCTCTTAGGCACTTTCCTTTTTTTTTTAAAATCACTATCCTGACGTTAGTCAGTTGCATAACATCCTATTAGTTTTTTGTCCAGTCTCCATTGTCTAATCTGCAAACTCCATTGCTAGCTGACAGGATCTTAGTGGGTGTGGGCAGGGCACTGGAGGCTTGGGGTCCAGTCCTGGCTTCTCTGTTTGCTTCCTGTGTGACCTGGGTCAGCTCACCCAGATGATGATGGCCATAATAATGACTCTGTTTACTGAGCATTTACTATACTGAGGGCTTCTCTGGTGCCCCAGTGGTAAAGAATCTGCCTGCAGAGCCCAAAGCCAGTGCTCTGTGACAACCTAGAGGGGTGGGACGGAGGCTTAAGAGAGAGGGGACATGTGCGTGCTTGAGACTGACTCATGTTGATGTATGGAAGAAACCATCACTATATCATAATTATCCTCCAGTTTAAAACAAAATTGTAAAAAGAACTCACCTGCCACATGTCCTATGTCTGTTTTGGTACAAGAGTAGAGTTGAGTAGAAACCATATAATACACAAAGTCAAAAAGATTTACCATCTGGCTCTTCACAGAAAGAGTTTCAATCCATGGTCTAAAAATAATGAAACTCCTATTCCATTACCCACAGAACAACAGGTTTAACAATTTAAGTCAAAATAGGCCAGTTTGTTTCATTTTTGTGATAAGACCACTAGAGAGAATTTTAAAGACTATCAATTTGGGATTCCCTGGTGGTCCAGTAACTAAGACTCTGTGCTTCCAGTTCAAGGGCAATGCGTTCAATCCCTTGTCAGGGAACAAAGATCCCACACGCTGCCTGGCATGGCCAAGAAAATAATAAAAAATTTTTAAAAGACTACAAAAAAAAAAAAAAAAAAAAGAACCCATGTGCAATGAAGGAGATGCAAGATACTCAGGTTCTATCCCTGGTTTGGGAAGATACCCTGAAGTAGGAAATGGCAACCCACTCCAGTATTCTTGTCTAGAGAATCCCATGGACAGGGGAGCTTGGCAGGCTACAGTCTACGGGGTGGCAAAAGAGTTGGACACGACTTAGTGACTAAACAACAACTCTGCTCTGGGCTCTTTGCACAAATCACCTCATCCAGACTCATAGGCCCCTCCGAGGCAGAATGGGGGCTGTACTACCAGATGCGGGAGGTGAGGCTCAGAGAGGCTGAGGAGCTCCAATGAGGCCACCCAGAGAATGATGTCAAGGTCAGGGTTTAGGATGAGACCAGTCAGCCTAGATCGTCTTCACTACACCAGGCTGCTGCCACTTCCCCCTTTGGACAAGATGTCCCCAGTTAGACAAGATGGCTATTAGGCCCATTTCCAGCTTCCTGAGCAAATGTGTCCCTTCTTGTCTTCCTAAAAATCCCTTCTCCATCCAGTGGCCAGTGACCCTTTAAAGCAAAAACCAGATCATACCATTTGCACAATCTGCTAGGGACTCATTTGTATATTGTGTGCCTTCGTCTGAGGGCAGGGGCCTGGTCTGTCCTCTAAAGGATGAGCCCCTCTCAAGGAACAGTGCGTGGTGCACGGCAGGTCCTCAGAGAGTGGCTGCTGGTGGAGTTAATTCAGCACAGCATGGGGCCTGGGTGGGAGGTGAGTTTGTAGGGAAGTTTGGCTGCCCTGGGTTGACCCTGAGGTTGCTTAAAATCTCAAGTTTGTCTGTTGGAGTATCTGTTGGTAAAAATGATGGTGGTGGTGAAGTTGGTCTTTGATATTGGGCTGACCTCCTTGACTGTCATTCCAAGCCCACCTCTGCCAGATGCCAGTTCATCTTCTCCAAGGTCTTAGCTGATGAGCTGTTTCTGTCTCTTATATACATTGTTGTTTTTTTAGTCACTAAGTCATGCCAAACTCTTTGCCACAACATGGACTGTAGCCTGCCAGGCTCCTCTGTCCATGGGATTTCTCAGGCAAGAATACTGGAGTGGGTTGCCATTTCCTTCTCCAGGGATCATTCTGACCCAGGGATCAAACCCCCGTCTCTTGTGTCTCCTGCATTGTTAGACAGATTCTTTACTACTGAGCCACTGGGGAAATCCATCTCTCATATATAGCTTCTATGAGAGAGTGAAGCATAGATCTGAATGAAACATAAAACACTAGGGATCCAAAGAGATGCAATTTGCTAATGGTGGAATTTTAGACATTGTGAAAGATTTGAGGAGATGTATTTTGGGGCAGTTAGTGTCTTTGCTGGAGAAGGAAATGGCAACCCACTCCAGTATTCTTGCCTGGAGAGTCCTGTGGACAGAGGAGCCTGGTGGGCTGCCATCTATGGGGTCGCACAGAGTCGGACATGACTGAAGCGACTTAGCAGCAGCAGCAATGTCTTTGTAGGACCTCAAAACTTTCTCGTATGCAGTGACTCAATCCAGAGCATGGACTGCCATCTGAAGAGATGCGGCTGCTCTCAGGTTGCCTGTTTCAGGACGGGTGGGACACTGTCTCACTTATGCTCATGGTATCCTTCCCTCTTTTCCCCATGTAGGGTTATGCCCACCTTTTCAGATTCACCCTTCTCACCCTTCTCATCTGACCAAAACGGACCTGAGGCCCAAAGAGGGCAGTAACTTGCCTGAAGCCACACAGCAAGACCATGACTTGTATAGCCCAATTCTTCTGACTCCTAATCTTTTCTCCACCTTGGTGATTTTCAGTCTGTGTTCTAGGGAGTCTTGGGGTTCTGCACAGGTATTGAAGAGGCTGCCACAGCATCGAGTCGGGGAGAATGGATGTTGGGTAGGCGGATTCCACAACCCTACCCCCTCCTTCAGTGTAGCTGATTTACACATTGGGGTCTATTCAAAGCAAAGGTTTAATTACTAAAAGAAAAATGTTTGGAAACCTCAGTGATCCTGGGTAATGGGCATGAGTGTGTAGAGACTTTGGAAAGAGAGAAGAGGCAGTGGATAGCCCCTTCCTAAGGCTGTAGAGCCATCATCTGCATCGTCCCTGGGACAGTTTGGTCCAGGGAGGGAATATTCAGTAGGTGATAGTTCCTCCAGGAAGAACGTAGTCTATGGGGAAGAGTGTGCTCAGTCCTTGGTGTAAAAGAAGATGATGATGATTGATGATAATAATAATATATTTTAGTGGACTTTTAGCATTGTTCATAATGTCAATATTATATTGATGTTTGTTGAGTGAAGAAATGAATAAGATGGGCCTATTTCTGTACAGGGAGGCAGATGTCCTAAGTGTTCAGAGAGAGAGAGGAGCCTTTAAAGAGAAATGGGGAAGCACAGTGTTTGCAGCCTTTACTTAATGAACTGACTTGCAAACCCAGCTTTCCATAAAGGCAGCCCCTTCTTCTTGGGTATTGGTTCTGTGACTGAATCTCCCATCTCTACATGCCTGCACATATACAACTCATCCTAGCTTTCCTTCCTGCTGTAAAGGTTTGATTGATGTCAGGTGTAGGATATCATACAGGATTCTAGGACAGTCTTCCCATTCAGGCAAATAAGCACAGAGAAGCAAAGTGACCCTCCGCAAGCAGCATAGCAATTCCAGTCTAGTATGGAGGCCCCTAGAAACTGCCTTGGCCAGAATTTTGGCCTCTGATTCTCTCCCTATGACAAAGACCAAGTCAAAGGTGATTTCAAGGACTGGGTGAAAACCTGCCCTATAAAAAAGTTCCAGGGAAACTAAGGAGAAAGAGCAAACTAACAGGCCAGGCCAGCTGATCTGGTTTCTCCCTTGGCCTGGAGAGGACGTGGCCCCAGCCTCCTGTCCCTTCTGGCTAGGGAGTTTCCCACAGGCCTGGGAGCCTGGGAGTACCTTGTGAGCTGGTGGCCCAGGCCCAGACAATGCAAGGCAGCAACCGGGGTCATATTTCACTGGCCTGTGTATCCCTTCTACAGCATCAGAGCTGACAGCTCTGATGTGTCACGGTGTGCTCCCTCTGGGAGCCCCCTGCCAGCAGCCAGCCACAGGAGCCTGCAGAGGCCTGGGCTGACAGCGCCTGTCCTGGGCCTGTCTGTGCTGCTGTTAGGCTACAGGCAGGGATGCGGGAGGGGTAGGAGATGCCTGCTTTTCATGCCTGGCTGGATTTAGGACACTGGGCTTGTGCCTGCTGACAGCTTGGGTGGGCTGGGGGGCAGCAAAGCCTAGGAGCAGAACCCCAACTCACTCAGAGTCACAGACTCTGAACTTAAATAGAATACACTAATAAAAGCCTTAGAGTCATAGTGCTTTCTTTATGTTGAAATGGATACGAGTACTCTGGAAGCCCACAGAAGGGGCCCTACTCATTCTTGGGCAGCAAGGAAGACTTCCCAGGGCCACTCACATCTGAGCCACCTAATGGATAGCGCATATTCTAAAGCTAAATTTAGGCCAGTGATCAAGACCTTCAGCTCTGTCTAGTTGAAATATAACTCAAGTCACATATGTAATTTAAAATTTTCTAGTGGCTACATTAAAAAAAATTTTTAATTGAATTAATTTGGATATATTTAACTGAATGTGCCTCAAATATTTCAATACATAACCCTGTAATCAATATAAAATTTATTAATAATACTACATTCTTTTTCTTAATACTAAGTCTTCAAAATCTGGTATGTATTTGACGCTTAAAGCATCTCTTAATTGGATGCTACACTTTGATCATAAACACTTGATCAGTATTTACATTTCATAAAATTCACGCAGAAAAGTATCCATGTTGTTCTAAACATACTAAAGCTTTCCAGTAAGTGAATCGAGTGTCAGTTTTAAAATTAAAAATCTTAATTTTAGATTTAAATGAATTAAAATTAAAACTTTTAAAATGAATTCCAATTTAAAAATGAAAACTGAAATCTCAGTTCCTCAGTCACTCCAGCCACACCTCAAGTGCTCAGTAGGCAGTCGCTGCCAGTGGCTGCGACAGAGGACAACACAGACATAGGCCACCTTTTGAATTATCCTCCAGCTTCAAGCTCATGCTCCCTTTACCTCCATCCTCTCCTGAACACACCTGGTTACTGTGTTTCTGTTTCTTCACACAGGTGTCCTCTTCTCTAGTCCACACCTCTAAACACCGCCCCTTCCCCAGATATCACCCGGTTCACCTTCCCCAGCAGAGGGTGTCAGGGATGAGCCCTCTCACCCTGCCAGTCCCTGGCTCTCACCGTGGTCTGTCCTTTCCTGTCCCCATAGCCCGTGAAGGCCATCTGTCACAACGTGGAAAACTGGCAGCAGAACTGATACCCAGATCTGCCCTGCACCCTGGTCCTACAGCCAGGATGTGCCCTCTTGCCTGTGGGAGGGGGAGGACCCACGGAGGCCTGCTCCCCTTCTTCAGAAGGCTGAACTCAGGAGTAGGGAGAGGGGAGTTTGGGTTGGGGATGGGGGCCATCACAGGCACTGAGGCTCACCCAGAGAGGGCGTAGTTACCTCAGGACAGCCCCTGTCTTGATTCTAACTCTGGGCCCCCTATCTCTCTGAGCCTCAGTTTTTGCTTCTGACCAATGGGATCTTCTTATTCTTTGAAGACAGTGACCTCTGAGGGGACAGCATGGTGAGCTCACCAAATCCAGCACACGCCTGCAAGCTGCCCCCTATTAACACCTCAGGTTCACTCAGCCATGCCTCAAACCTACTCCTATAGATGCCACGTTCAATCCAAAGGGGCTCTGAGGCCCCCTGAGATCACTGTTGTTGTGGTTCAGTTGCTAGGTCGTGTCTGACTCATTATGAACTGCAGCATGCCAGGCTTCCCTGTCTTCACTATCGCCCAGAGTCTGCTCAAACTCACGTACCTTAGATCATATGGGCCCCCGTATCACCATCAGCTCTTCCTTTGTCAGTCACCCATCCAAAAACGGACCAGCTCTCTCTGCCCCTCAGTTTCTTCCCCTCGGGAGACCTTTTGCCACATTCTGGCTCATAAGCTTGGATGGTGTACTGCAAGCTCCCAGCACTGTATATGGGTCAGGGTCTCCAACCCCTTCAAGGAAGCACTTACACTCCCTCTCTGTCTCCTATGACACCTGTCAGCCAAGATCTCTTCGAACCTAACTTTCTGTAGTTGGTTTGCAAAAACAGTAGTTTTGTTACATATGCATTTCCAAATTGGACAGGTCTACCCCATCCCTGGCTGTTCTTCTATCTGTCCCATTCTTCCTCCCAGACAGTAGTTACACAGCCATGTCAAGACAGGGAAGTGGAGGCACCCAGCATAAGGCCTGGCACTTCTCAGGGGCTTGATGAGTTGAAAGGACATATAGACTTATCCTATGAGTGGGTCAGTGGTCTCTGTCATCAGCTGGATCCTTGAGGGCACACGGTGGCAATGTGATAGAAGGATCCAGGGAGGGAGCTGGGCACATAGGAAGTGCCTGACATAACTACTGAATCAATGAATGGATCTTCCCAGAGCCAAGGTCAGTTCTGCAAAGAAGCCCAGAGCCACCTATGGTGACCAGTGGCCGGCCGTTGACAAAGGTATGCCTGACACTCCCTGGAGTGGAACCCTGCTCTGAGGCATAAACACTGGGGCACACGTTCCCCAGTCACAGGATTGCTAGTTGTCGTTAGAGCCTGGAGGCATGAATGTGCCCACCACATGTAGCTCTTTTTTAAAGTCGTATCTATTATGGTAGGTTATCACTTCTCCTTTTGGGACTAGTACACAGGATGTGTTCATTTCCTCCTGGCTGCCCTTAGTCACTGCAGACAAACAACCTCCTGACCTCTGTTAACAGTCTCCTGGTGAATGCCTCAATTAAGTCCTAAGATTATATAGTGGTGTCAGTTTATATCAACAGGGTTAAAATATATTGGAGAAAGAAAAATGGGTATATGCTTTACACTGGAGTGCAACTTGCTTTCCCCTTAACATAATTATGGTGATGTTATTGGAGGTCAACAGACAAAGATCTCCATCACTCTTTTCAATGCTTATATGGTGTTTTGTAGAATGAATACATCATGATTTTGTCAGCCAGTTATCCATCCATCAGTGGACACTTGAGTTGTTTTCAGCAGTGTGTATGTATGGGAACATAAGCAATGCTTCTCCAATAAGACATATAGATGGCCAAAAAGCACACGAAAAGATGCTCAACATTGCTAATTATTAGAGAAATGCAAATAAAAACTACAACAAGGTCTCACCTCACACCACTCAGAATGGTCAAGAAGTCTATAAATAGTAAATGCTGGAGAGGATGTGGAGAAAGGGAACTCTCCAACACGAAGGGGGCGGCAGATGGTTGGATGACATCACTAACTTAATGAACATGAATTTGAGCAAACTGCAGGAGACAGAGGACAGGGAAGCTTGGTGTGCTGTAGCCCATGGGGTCACAAAGAGTCAGACACAACAGAGCGACTGAACAACGACAACCATGGAGAACAGTATGGAAGTTCTTCGAAAAACTAAAAATAGAGTTGCCATATGACTTAGCAATTCTACTCCTGGGCATATATCCAGAGAAAACTATAACTTGAAAAGATATACACACCCCTATGTTCATAGCAGAACTATTTATAATAGCCAAGACATGGAAACAAGCTACATGTCAATTGACAGAGGAAGGGACAAAGAAGATGTCATTCCATATACACAATAGAATACTACTCAGCCGTAGAAAGAATGAAATAATGCCATTTGCAGCAACGTGGATAGACCTGGAGATTAACATACTAAATGAAGTCAGGCAGAAAGAGAAAGACAAACGCCATATGATATTAATTATACGTGGAATCTAAAATACAACACACATGAACTTATGTATGAAGCAGAAACAGACTCACAGACATGGAGAACAGACGCGGTTGCCAAGGAGAACGGGAGGTGGGAGGGAAGGATTGGGAGACTGTGATTAGCAGATGCAAAGTATTACATACAGAATGGGTAAACAACAGAGTCCTACTGTATAGCATAGGGAACTATATTCAATATCCTGTAATAAGCCATAATGGAAAAGACTACGAAAAAGAATGCATATATATGTATAACTGAATCATTTTGCTATACAGAAGAAATTAGCACACCACTGTGAATCAACTATACTTCAATAAAATACATTTTTTAAAAAAGCAATACTTCAAGACCGTGTGGGCTAGTTGACCTGGCAAGACAGGAGTGGCCATCTCTCAGCTGCACGAGGTGCCCCTGCCACCAGCCTTGTGAATGGGTTTTGTAAGTCCCAAGGGTGCTGGGGGCCTGAGTAGGAGGTGGTGAGGTGGGCAGGCAGGGTGTGCAGAAAGGCAGCAGCCCCAGCCTTCCTCTGCCCATGTCCTGGGTTCTGACTCCCTCCTGGATCTGCCCAGTCTTTGCAGGCGAGAGCCAGGAGTGGTGAGGCATAGGAGAAGCTCTTACCTGAGCGGTGGGGATGAAAGTAAAGCAGTGTCCCTGCAGGTCCAGTCTGAGAACACTAATTAAGCCAGGGGAACTTGGTATCAAGAGGTGGAGACAGTGTTCCAGGAGGCAGGGGCAGGGCTGGGAATGGCTTCAAGGTTCCCTTCCACAGTGCTGGCCTGGCCCTGGGCCCAGCTGCCAGCCTGGCTGCTATGGGCAGATAGAGCTGCTGTGGGGCATGGTTGGTGCTGACCCTCAGTCCCCGAGGAGCCGAAGGAGAAACTGCCGGCTGAGCAGAGAGGCTGGAGGGAGCCCCATACCCCAGTGCCTGCGGTCACAGCTCTGGACATGGACAAGGTAGATGATAGGGACACACCTGCGGGAGGAGGTACGTGTGGGGTCTGCTGCCTGCTCCCTCCTGCTCCCTCGGGCTAGGAGGAGGGAGCTGGGGCTGCTGAGGGGTCGAGGAGGGGACAGGGTAGAGGCATCTAGGGACCGGGGAGGAGGGGAAATGCTATTAAAAAAGTCATCTGTGGTGTGTGCTTTTTCTGATTATAAAAGCAATGCATATTAATTATAGAAAATTTGGAAAAGAGAGATAAGTGCAAAAAGCAAATAAAACCCCTCCTAATCTCCCCCTTCAGACAGATGGACAGTCACTCTCATACCCAGTGTGATGGGTAAGAAAGAGTCCAGGCTTGGGGCCTAACTACCTGGGCCTGAATCCTGATTCTGCCATGAAAACTAGCTGTGTGATGTTGGGTGAGTGCTTTAACCTCTCTGTACTTCTCCCATAGCATTGCTGTGAGGACAGTGTGAATATGCCTGAAGCTCTTGGCACACAGAGAGTGCCCACCAAGCGTTAGCCATGGTTGTGATAACAAACATCCTCCCTCCCCACCTGCACCTAGATGCCTGCTGGCTTTCTCAAGCCTACCAGGACAGCTGGGTCCACCCCACCCAGATGTCTGCCCCTAGCTTGCCCTCTCTTGGGACACAGTGTCCCCAGCACTTGGATGTTTGGCATTGAGTTGTCCTTGATGCTCTTTTTGATGCCAACCAGTCCATCAGAGGTCCTCTTCCAGGTCAGAGAATAGGAGGAGGAAGCTGAGGAGGAGGAGGAGGAAGGGGCAGGAGGGAAGAAATATTGGCTCTGGGAAGGGGAATCTAAGGAAAGATTGAGGAGTGAAAGAAAGAGAGGAACGCTGGTATCACTCTCTTGCCTAGGGATCAGCATAGGTGTACCCTTCTCAACTTGGGTCCTCCTGCCCAAACCAACTGCATGTCTCCCTGGCAGGCATCCTGTACAACCTGGTCCCAGCCCCCTCCCTTTGGCCCAGGCTGCAGCCCCCTGCCTCTCCATACTCTTGGTCCTGTCAATAATTTATGGCTCACAGACTACGATAACTATCAATAATGCACAGGCAATAATGTTCTACAGCTCTCTGCACAATTGTGTTTCTTCTAATGTATGCAGGCCTCGGTCCTGGCCCTGAGCCTGCTCACCATTCCTCCCACCACAGGACCCCCTGTGGTTCCTGAGAAGAGCTGGGCTGACCGAGAAGGAGAGGAGGGGGGGTGTCAGGTTGGGAGGTCAGTTCTGTCCACCTCCCAGAGTTGCCCCTTCTGAACTCTGTGGTCAGGCCAGGCCTCAGGGCTGCTCCCCTGTCCCTCCCAGGCAGGACCTGCCTCTAGGTTCTAATATGCAAACAGGCAGGAAGTGCCCCACAGCCCACGCCTGTGGGCAGTGACCAGCTCACTTAGTTCTAACCCCACAAGCTCACTTGCTAATCAGTTTTCTCACCTGTAATATGAGGCTGCTAATACCCTCTCCCTACTTCTCCCCATCCCCCTTCATAGTGCTTTAGGAGGCAGGTATGGTATTGCCTTAGAAAGGCAGGAGAGCACTTTCTAAGCCAAGACTGATGGGATGAACACCTCAGGTGGTCGTTATGGCCATGGAGGCAAGCACCTGGACCAGACACTTTGAGGATGGGATAGGAGCTTGGGCTCCTCCCCTGACTAGAGGAGGAGCTGGCACCACATACCCCCCAGGCTTCACCAGGGTCTGTAGGCCACAGCCCTCCCAGTGAGTCACTTGGAAGCCCCTCACAAGTGAGACAACCTGGGTATGGGGACTCCTTGGTCTCTGGTAACTAGGCCCTCCAGGTTGGATGGAAGCCAACCTCTCTACAGCTGAATTGTCTCAGGTAAATTGCTGCTGCTAACACTAACAACAAAGGTAGGTCCTCTCCCTATTGAACTTGTTTCACTATCACATCAAAGCCTTGCACAATTCTGTGAGGTAAAAGCATGATCCCCATTTACAAGGGAGGAAAAAATAAGCAAAAGGCCCACTAAGGTTCAGAGAAGGTAAGCAATTCACCTAAGGTCACACAATGAAAGACAGTGAATGCGAGAACCCTAATTCAAACCTGAGTGTGTCCAGTTCCAAATCTCAATCTCTTACCACATTCTTCTCCCCCAAGTAAGTTTGAGGTTTTTGGCATGTGGCACTCCATGTTCCACTCCTTGGAGTGGAACTGGGTGAATGAGAACCACGGAGAACAGCCCACCACGTGCAGAGCTAGGATGAAGCCACAGGGAAGCCTGTGAGGCTCTTAGGACCACTGCCTCCTGAGCTCCTCATGACCATCCTGATGGGGGCAGGGCAGAAAGTACCACACCTATTGTCCAGAGGGGAATGTTGAGGCCAGCGGTGGAGCTTAGCCCTAAAGTGGCAGAACTCTGAGACTGCAGTGAAGAACATAGTTATGGGATTCTGGCTCTGTCAGCCTGGTGACTCCCAGGGCCGGGGTCCCTTCTGCTCTTCCTCGGCAGGACTTGTGAGAATTCAGGCCGATGGCATACGTGGAGGTGCCTGGCTCATATTAGGTACTCAGTAGGCATTTGTGTATAAAAGAAAACATGAAGAGGAGACAAACTTCCTAATTGCCACTCATTTCCTTGGTATCTTGGTTGGAGAGAGGAACATGGTGATTGTTAAAATAAGGTGACTTGCATTGCTTGCTACTAGGTTGTTTGAAATAAATGGGGAAACAGTGGAAACAGTGTCAGACTTCGTTTTTTGGGGCTCCAAAATCACTGCAGATGGTGATTGCAGCCATGAAATTAAAAGACGCTTACTCCTTGGAAGAAAAGTTATCACCAACCTAGATAGCATATTAAAAAGCAGAGATATTACTTTGCCAACAAAGGTCCATCTAGTCAAGGCTATGGTTTTTCCAGTGGTCATGTATGGATGTGAGAGTTGGACTGTGAAGAAAGCTGAGCACCAAAGAATTGATGCTTGTGAACTGTGGTGTTGGAGAAGACTCTTGAGAGTCCCTTGGACTGCAAGGAGATCCAACCAGTCCATTCTGAAGGAGATCAGTCCTGGGTGTTCATTGGAAGGAATGATGCTAAAGCTGAAACTCCAGTACTTTGACTACCTCATGTGAAGAGTTGACTCATTGGAAAAGACCCTGATGAAGGGAGGGATTGCGGGCAGGAGGAGAAGGGAACGACAGAGGATGAGATGGCTGGATGGCATCACCGACTCGATGGACGTGAGTTTGAGTGAACTCCGGGAGTTGGTGATAGACAAGGAGGCCTGGCGTGCTGTGATTCATGGGGTCGCAGAGTCAGACACGACTGAGCAACTGAACTGAACTGAGTGGTTTAAAAACACGATTTTAAAGAAGAAAAGGAAAAGAGATGAAAAGAAAGATGAGGTGAGGCTGTGGCTCCCAGACCTTCTGCAGTAGAATTGGCAGTGGGGAAATCGTGGGTTTGAGGAGGGTTGGAGGAGGCTGAGGCCTTGCAGGGGAGGGGACTTCTAGTTAAGGCTGCTGGCTTGCTCCCTGGCTGTACAGTCAAAAGGACTTTTATCGGGGGAAATCCGGTCCCTGGAGGTAGGGCTCAAAGGACTCACCCAGGCCAGGAGCTAGCATTAGGCAGGTCAGGCAGGTAGGGCAGCTGGGCTGCCCTGGGGCTGCCTGCCTGTCTGGGGAGGGACCCTGCTGGCTGAGTCTCAGGGCCTGAAGCCAAGAGGGGCCTGGGAGTCGAATCACTTTGAAGGACTCTGGTTATTTACATCTCTCTTTTTTAAACACTGCAATGAGATATCATCTCGCACCTATCAAAATGGCTATCATTGAAAAGAATACAAATAATGAATGTTGGCAAGGATGTGGAAAAAAGGGAACCCTCCTACACTGTTGTGGGAATGTAAATTGATGCAGCCATTACGGAAAATAGTATGGAGGTGCTTCAAAAAACTGAAAACAGAACTACCACACCAGCAATTCCACTCCCAGTTACATATCCGAAGTGGGGGTGGGGGATGGGGAAGGAAAAACAAATTCAAAAAGATATACACACTCAGTGTTCATAACAGCATTGTTTATAATTGCCAAGATGTGAAAGCAACCCCAGTGTCCATCAACAGATGAATGGATAAAGAAGATGTGATACACAGACACACACACACACACACACAGATACACACACACTGGAATACTACTCAGCCATTAAAAAGAAGGAAAATTTGCCGTTTGCAGTAACAGGGATGCACTTGGAGGGTATTATGCTAAGTGAAATAAGTCAGAAAAAGACAAATATTGCATTACATCACTTATATGGAATCTAAAAAAAAAAACAAACTAGCAAATGCAACAAAAAAGAAACAGACTCATAAATACAGAGAACAAACTAGTGGTTGTCGGTGAAGAGAGACAAGAAAGGGGCAGGGGATTAAGAGATAAAAACTGCTATGTATAAAATAAACCAGCTACAAGGATGGATTGTACTACACTGGCAATATAACCAATATTTTATAATAGCTATAAATGGAGTATAACTTTTAAAAATTGTGAATCACTATGATGTTGTACCAAAGAAGGCAATGGCACCCCACTCCAGCACTCTTGCCTGGAAAATTCCACGGGCAGAGGAGCCTGGTAGGTTGAAGTCCATGGGGTCGCTAAGAGTCAGACACGACTGAGCGACTTCACTTTCACTTTTCACTTTCATGCATTAGAGAAGGAAATGGCAACCCACTCCAGTGTTCTTGCCTGGAGAATCCCAGGGACAGGGGAGCCTGGTGGGCTGCCGTCTATGGGGTCACACAGAGTCGGACACGACTGAAGTGACTTAGCAGCAGCAGCATGATGCTGTACACCTGAAACACAATACTGTACATCAACTGTGTGTGTGTGTGTTCAGTCACTTAGTCGTGTCTGACTCTTTGCAACCCCATGGACTGCAGCCCACCAGGCTCCTCTGTCCTTGGGATTCTTCAGGCAAGAATACTGGAGTGGATTGCCATTTCCTCCTCGGGGGATCTTCCTGACCCAGGGATTAAATCTGAGTTTCCTGTGTCTCCTGCACTGCAGGCAGATACTTTACCACTGAGCCACCAGGAAAGCCCCATAGCTCAATTTAAAAAAAAATCAATGGAAAAAATTGCTTTTTTATTTCTCATCACTCACTTTAGACTCGTCTTACCATTTTACACCACATGGACCTATGTTGATGCCAACTTGATCAGAGCAATGTATTAATAACCCAAGCAAATGTCTGAGTTCTAGCCTAATTTGGGGAGAAGGTAAAGTAGCTCTAATGAGGCCCAGAGAGGTGACACCATGTGTCCAGGTCACACAGTAAAACAGGTGTGAATTCTGAAGGGGAAACTCCTCATTGTAACTCCCTGCTCCAGCCGCAGCCCCTTAGTTCCTCTGAAAGTCACATGTGTAATTGCATTTTTCTAGGTAAGCTGAGTCTGAGAGGGGCACCTTAGGGTCCTGTCTCCATATCTGCGGCTTGACCCCTCCTGCATTATTCATCAAGTTCTTATCAATGTTTCATCTGCTTTCTATCCCATATCAACCCTGCTACTATCTTCTCACGTTCGAGCTTGGGATCATGAAAAATAAATGTATTCACTCCACTTTCTTTTTTCCAGGTTTGGGCCTGAACAGAAGTGATCTTGTTCAAATGTTCACCCAGTCATCTGAATTCCCTGGCCTCCCACCCCTACCCAGCACCTCCTGCCCCAGCTGGACTCTCAAAGGATACTAAGTGTACCTTACTTCTGGATCCGGCTTTCACTTTTTCAAAGCACACTTTTGCCCACTGTCTGTATTCCTGGTAGGCAGGGGAGCTATCTTTGACCACTAAGCTCAGACACACTAAACCACTTGCCCAAGGCCACACAGGAAATTTTGAATGATGGTAAAGGGGCAGGAGTCAATTCTGATGGATTGTCATCCTCTGATCTCTTGGTTTGGGGTGTCTCTCCATCAGGTTTGGGGTGTCTCTCCATCAGTGTCCTCCTAAAGTTGCATCTTCTAGCAGAATGGGCTCCTGAGGCTCAAGCCCATTCCTTAACGTCTAGGAGGGAGAGAGGAGGCAGGAGGAAGCTAAGGCTGGTTACTCTGCTTTCGTCACTGGTGCCCCTCCTCAGAGATTTTCGGTGGCTCCCCACTGGCCCTGAAGTGAAAGCTTAACCCCTCGGGTCTTCAAGGAAGGCCCTTTGCAGAACTGGGCCCAAAACCATGTTTCACCCTGTCTCCCTTCTTCCCCCTCCAGTAGTCACGCTGGGAGGTTCAGCTTTATAGGACCCCTGTCTGCACTGTCCCTCCCTCGTCTGGAACTGCCCTGTCCCTGCGGATCTCTTTTTCCTCCTAATCTAGGCCAGTGATTCTCCGACCAACAAGGGTTCTGTGCAGAGAACCTCCTGATGCCTGGGTCCTGCCCCCAGAGAATCAACCTAAATGGTCAGACGGAGCCTGGGCTCAGTGTCTTCACCTCCCAGGCTCTTGGTAAACTATAAGCTTGTATAAACAATAAAACACATCACCCACAATCTGCCTCAGAATGAGCCTCACCAGGGCAGGGAGGATAAGTTTTAAAACTTGATTTTGTGTCTAATCTCTATCACCTCTTCTCCCTGAAAGCTGATGAGCTTGTTTTCTAGAGCTGGGGAGACAGCTTGCCTCAAAATGACTGGGCTGGGCTTCCCCTCTGGCTGCCTCTCCTTCTCTTCAGGTCTGGGGGCAACAGGAGGGGCTCCCCACTGCTACCTGTGTTTGCCCCTGTTTTCCTGTCACTCCCCCACAGCCTGCATCTTTAACCACCACCTCCCAGCATGCAACAAGTGCCCACTTCACAATAGGTGCTAATAAAGGTTGGCTGAACGAATGACAGATGGGGTCCGACCCCAGCAAGTAACTCTCCGGTGTCCCTTGAGGGAGCTGGGGGCAGAGCTGGGCCTGAGACCCATCTGCTCTGATATCTAGGATGTACTCTTCTCACTCCCCCACCCTCTTCATCTGCCTAACTTCTCCCATCTGCTGCGACTCCACTCTAGGAAGCCCAGAAGTAGGAAAGAGACAGGTTCATTTCCAAGACACATGAGTACCCCAGGGTTTGCCGATGCTAGATGTCCCCAAAGGCCTTCAAGACTAAGGCAGGTTACTCTCCTTATCCAATCCCAGGATCAACCCCGATGCATTAACACTATTCTGATAAACCCAAATCCACCTGTACCTTCATTCAAGTGAAAAGCACAGGCCCTTTTCAACTCTGAAAACTCTAGAATTCAACGAGTGGGGCTCACACTAGAAATATTAGTAGCACTTGGAAATATCTTTGAAATGCAGATTCTCCAGACTTATCCCAGGCCTATGGAATCAGAAACTCTGGGGATAGGGTCCAGCAATTGTATGTTAAAAAGACTTCCAGGTGATTCTAATGTAGTTAAAGGCTTGAGAACCCTGGTTCTAGAAGCAGCAGTAGGATCAGGGGTCTATAAAACCTTCATGCAGTGCCTTAGCTGGTTTGCCAGACAGGCCGGCTGCCGGCTACTGTGCCCCCTCAATGCCTAGCAGAACCTTTGGCGGACACATCTTCTCCCACTCAATCCCAGGCCAAAGTGGGTAAGGATATTGCCTGGACTCCTTACCCACTGACTACAGCCCAAGAGGGTTACTGGCTTCACATAGATCTCTTTAGCCCCTTGCTTTGGTTTGGGATTGAGTAGAACTGACTCTAGGAGGGCCATGACCAAGGGAACACATGCACACTGGTGATTGATGAAGATGACGTTTCGATTGAAGGCTCGGACTACCAGACTTGGTCTCCTGACTCTGGGGCTGAAGGTTGGCTCTCCAGGTGATGTGCTTGCTCTGGACCGGGAGAAGACACCTGACCTGTGACTGGCTACACCTCTCTGACTTGGACTTTGGTAAGAGGCTGTCCAGGATCTCTGAAAGCCAGCCTGACCTCAGCGTGGTGTCATCTAGTGGCCAGTGCTCAGGACGGGAGGCTGCTGGCCTGGGGATACATCCAGATCCTGCCTCTGTCAGCACTCTGTACGCCTCCCCCCAACCCCACCTCAATACCTCCTGCTTCAGTTGGATGGGGCCCGGCAGCCTCCCCCAGAGGAGAGCAGTCCTGATTGGAGGAGCTAGCATAGATCTGGTGCTCAGCAGAGCAGCCTATTTGGGGGCCTCCTGACCATTTGGGAGGAAAGAACTGCTGGGATGAAAAGGCCCTGGTGTGCTGCTGTGTAGGGTTTCCACCTGCCTAAGGGTGGAATTGGGAGGAGAAGGGAAGCGGGGCTTGGGCCAGTACCTGTGGTCTGGACTGGATGGGAACCTGATCTTGGCCTTGGAGTGTAGCTGGAACAGACCCGCTATGGGTGGAGGGAGTGGCTGCCAGGGGCAATACCTGGCATCCCTGGACTCCAGGTACTTGGGTCAGACTGATCTGCTAAGAAGGCCTGGGCTTGAGTTCCTAAGCTGGGCAGACCCTGGGTGGTTGGCTGGGGCAAGAGGTAGAGTATTGGGCTTGGTCAGTGAAATGACCAAGGTCTTGCATCTCTCTTCTTGGGAGGGCCTCCATTAACTACTGCTTCTGATGTCCAGGCAATGTCACAGGCTGGATCCCAGAGGAGGACACTCTTGCATCTGGAGCACAAGCTTTGGGCTGGATCTTTAGAATTAAGGGCCTTCTTTGAGCAAGGCTGGGATTTGGAAAGGAGACTGCTGCTGCTGCTGCTAAGTCATGGCAGTCGTGTCCGACTCTGTGCGACCCCATAGACGGCAGCCCAACAGGCTCCCCTGTCCCTGGGATTCTCCAGGCAAGAACACTGGAGTGGGTTGCCATTCCCTTCTCCAATGCATGAAAGTGAAAAGTAAAGGTGAAGTCACTTAGTCATGTCCGACTCTTAGCGACCCCATGGACTACAGCCTACCAGGCTCCTCCGTCCATGGGATTTTCCAGGCAAGAGTATTGGAGTGGGGTGCCATTGCCTTCTCCGGAAAGGAGACTAGGGGCCCTAAACCACTGACTGGCTTGTAAAGGAGCCAATGGCCAGGTGGCCATGAAATTCCCTAGCAGCCTCCATCTCACCTGAACCCTTGGTGTCTACTGGGAAAATTCTAGTCTGGCACCATCTGGCTTCATCTGTGGCTCAGGAAGCTGGCAAGAAGCTTAGTGCCTGTGTGCTTGACACAAAGGGCTCTGCAGAGACCCAGGTCCCATGCCCAGGCCTCGTGTGTGGGACCCACATCTTGCACAACCAGCTGTCCCAAAATCCAGGTAGGCAGAATTCTCTTATTCTGTCTTCAGCTGCCATGGTTAGGAAAACAAGCTTGTGGCCAGGGAAGCCCTGAAGCCTGGACCTGAGGATTTCCATATATCTGAGCTGAAGCCAGGAGATGTCACCTCAGTTGTATACACTCAAGACATGTTCAGCCAGAGTCTTATGCTGTGACTCCCAGGTGAAGGAACTAGAACCAGAGGGCCTGGTAGTGAGGAGGCCTGGCCACAGGATCCCTAGGGTGGATGCCTTGCTATTGTCATACCAATACTCAGCCACTGCTCCAGCTACGCTGTTCATACATGCCTCACTGGCAGGAGAGCCCTCAAAGGCTGGGTGGGGCTCTCTGTCTCCTTCCCCACTTGTCCCCAGTACAGAGCAGGTCCTCTGACTTTGGGGGCAGTTGTAAATGGCTCCTGACTTTCTGAGCATGACATGTGAACCAGCCGTGGCTGGATGGGAAAGGACTTGTGAAAGCCCACAGGCTGGGCTGAAGGTCCTAAGCAGAGCTTCTTAGGTGGCCTGGTCGCTTTCCAACCGGTGGTCATGTGGTGGGAACATATCCTTCATCACTATCCCACTGGGCTTCCAAGGTTCCCACATCCATGTATTGGGATCCTGGCTCTACGACGGAAGCCAGTGCCAAGGATGAATGGGATGGGTCCTACGCTGCCTTGAGGCCTTGAGGCTAGCAGGGGAGGCTCCTGTGAGGAGAGGCTGGACACTGGCTGATCCCTGAAGGCGGGTAAATGGCCCCACTTCACCAAGTGGGGACCAGGAGGGCAGTAGCAGGAGTACAGGCTGCAGGTGGGAAAAGGGTCCTTTCTCCCTCACAATGATGCAGGGTGTTAACACCCCCTTCTTTGAAGAGAAGTCAGACTGTGGTAGATACAGGACTGAGGGCTGAGGTCAAGCTGAGGAGGCTGGAGTCACTCTCCCTGGAGAAGGAACTAAGGGCTAGGAGGGTGAGTGGACCGTGTGTGGAAAGGACACAATACTGTGAGGGACTGGAGTGAGGCTGCCGCCAAAACTAAGTGGAAGCAGCCGGGTAAGCGGCATCAAACGTTCTGCAGGTGCCCCCTCCCTAGCTGGAGCAGCCTGAGTGGGGCTGCCCTGGCCCTCCCAGGCCTTAAGGCCAGCAGCTGGGGCCTCAAAGGCTGGGCAACGCTGGTAACAGTGCCTCCTGCCATCTGACAGGGAGCCAGGGGGCTCTTCTGTCCATGTGGCTATGATGGGCCCTTGGCCAGAGATCTAGATGCTGTCCTGCCTGTGCAGGCAGGGTCCCCAGCTTTCCCTCTGTGCTTGGAGAGCTGCCCTCCTAGCTCCCTTTTCTGGAAGGCCACCTCCTCAGGGAGCCTGGCCTCACCCCTCTACTCGCATTCACTGGGAAGTGAGTCTGACTCTGGTCTGGAGTGATGTGCCTTCCTCCAACTTCCAACAACTAGAGTCCAAGAAGGCTCTCAAGTGTGAGAATCCCAGAGCCGACTCCTGTAGGGCTGGGTTTCCTTACCTCTCCCTTCTCTATGGGCCTCTTTACTCTGTCCTCAATATCTCAAAACCTTGAGCAGTCCCTTCAGACATTCCTGTCTCTAAGATTCCTTTGTCATAACTACTGGCTTGTCCAGCTTCCATGTCTTGGCTTTTCTAACTACTTTTGATCTTTCCTTCTGGGAGGCTTTTTGATTCATGCTCCAAGTAAGGTTGCCTGTTCCTTAGCCAAACTCAGTCTCTTAGACATCAGTTCAATTCAGTTGCTCAATCGTGTCCGACTCTTTGTGACCCCATGGACTGCAGCACACCAGGCCTCCCTCTCCATCACCAACTCCCAGAGCTTGCTCAAACTCATGTCCATTGAGTTGGTGATGCCATCCAACTATCTCATCCTCTGTCGTCCCCTTCTCCTCCTGCCTTCAATCTTTCCCAGCATCAAGGTCTTTCCAAATGAGTCAGCTCTTCACATCAGGTGGCCAAAATATTGGAGTTTCAGCTTCAGCATCAGTCCTTCCAATGAATATTCAGGACTGATTTCCTTTAGGATTGGCTGGTTTGATCTCCTTGCACTCCAAGAGACTCTTAAGAGTCTCCTCCAACACCACAGTTCAAAAGCTTCAGTTCTTCTGTGCTCAGCTTTCTTTGTAGTCCAACTCTCACATCCATACATGATTACTGGAAAAACCACAGCTTTGACTAGATGGACCTTTGTTGGCAAAGTAATGTCTCTGCTTTTTAATATGCTATCTAGGTTTGTCATAGCTTTAG
>NW_011494881.1:5300658-5317472 GCF_000754665.1 Bison bison bison | reverse complement strand
AGTTCTTCTGTGCTCAGCTTTCTTTGTAGTCCAACTCTCACATCCATACATGATTACTGGAAAAACCACAGCTTTGACTAGATGGACCTTTGTTGGCAAAGTAATGTCTCTGCTTTTTAATATGCTATCTAGGTTTGTCATAGCTTGTCTTCCAAGGAGCAAGTGTTTTTTAATTTCATGGCTGTAGCCACCATCTGCAGTGATTTTGAAACCCAAGAAAATAAAGTCTGTCACTGTTTCCATTGTTTCCCATTTATTTGTCATGAAATGATGGGACTCTTGGACATATCCTTCATTTTAACTATCTTCATGACTAACTGAGCATTTAAAGTGTTCGGTCTGGTCTGTTATTTCTACCTCTGGAATCTAATGCAGCTAACCACCTTGGAATAGTTGCATTCCTAATGTCTCACTTGGCTTGAGCTCATTTTCCCTGGGGGTGTTGACTACTTCCAGCAATATCTATTTAGGGAGGCCAGAAAAGGGCTCACTGAGCTCCAGGTGGGAGGAAAGATGAACCCTAGGGTGAAGCAGTCTGGTGTTGAGAAATCAGCTAATCACTCGTGACCCCACAAAATGTTTTCTTAGGGCAGAGCCTGCCCTTGCTTGCCAGGCATAAGGGGTGATAGAACAGCGAGACTAAATACCAGCCATGGGGAGAGGGTGGCAGAGGGGAGATGGTCCCTTGTCAAGCAATTCCCCACCTGTTCTTCCTTAGCTCATGGATTCTGCCAGGTCTTGACTTTTCCCCTGGCCTAGAAAATTGAGTTGCTGCAGGTATAAGGCAAGCTCCCTCCCAGAGTATTAGGTGAGAAGCAGGAACATAATTCCAACTACCTTGGTTCTGATTTCCTCCACAGCCACCAGGCTCTCTTATCCTGGAAGAACCACCCCCTTCCAGGTCACACCATCTCCCATCCTGTGGCTGCCTGTGTTTTCAGTTAGCTCAGTCTTCTGGGCCAGATCCTGACAGAGGGTAGCTAGCAACTGAGATCAGCACTGTAAGAGCAGAAACTAGATGCAAATCCCTCACTTTCTAAAAGTCTCAAAGGGTATCATCATTCATTACAAATTGGCTGCCCTGGTTCTGGCAGTCCTAGCACACAGAAGTGAAACAAGTACTTAATAAAATATACTAAGTCCATGGTGAAATTCCTAGGTCTTTGCTTTCTTGCACTATGCTTTTAACTGAGTGTTTCAGAAGGTACTCCTTGCCTTCTCTGCCTCATGGGTAAGGCTGTCTGCTCTTGATCTTAATGCTAGTCTCTTCCTGGTTCTTTACTTTTTCTGATGTCTTAGGTCACTGGAGTGTTTGAGAAGTTGAGGACATTCAGACCCTCTCTTGGTACCTCTTTCTATCTCATGACAGATGACGGGGTGATGGGGAGACCCAGAGCACAGTGTAGGGACTTGACTGTACAACTTTTCTTTGGAAGATGCAAAGCCCTTTGCAAGAGCCAAAGGACTAAACCGCCTTTACTGCTGTGGCAGGCTTTCAGTTCTCTGTGTTAAAAGACTCGAAGCTTTCCATAGGGTCTTCTAATCCTGAGGTGGATGGAAAGTAACTCTAAGTAACTGACTACTTGAATATGCAGCTTAACCTCACCCAGGGATTGCTGTGTTCCACGTAGGTTCTTACAGCTTTGCTTACATGGTCCTACTGCTTTTCTCTGAATCTTGACTTTACTGACTATACTTTTCCTGGGTACTTCACCCCTTCCAGATATCTGGGATTCCATCTGGAATCACTTGCTTCTGGCCAAACTCAGTATTTACTGTGAGTCTGCTGGTCACATTTTGTCTTCATCTTAAATTCTGAAGAATGTCTTTGGCAGGTATAGAGTTCTGGATCGACTCCTGCCCTCTTCGTTGTCAAAGTGTCATTCCACCTATGTCCTGGCTTCCTTTGCTCTGGCAAAGTCGACTATGAGCATTAGCAGTATTCTTCTAGGCTCTTTTGGGAATTTGTTACCTAAACTGACATGCCTACATTCTTAATCTATTCAGCCTGAAAGTTTGAACTTAGGCCTTTGGGTTTGTCTTATTTAGGAAATTCCTGGGCACCTTAACCTCTTTCCCTTTCTCCCTTCCTCTTGAGTCTTCTATGCTTGACATGATCTCACAAGTCCCTGCCATATGGATGAAAGGAAGTGACTTGAGTCATGTTTGTTCATGATCCTGGGTCTTGCTGAACCTATTACCCTGAGGAAGGAAGCTGGGCTGGAGGCAGTGAAGCCTACAATGCTAGGGAAGACAGAGAAGCATGGCTGTGAGCTGGGGGAGCTGCTTTGGGAACTGGAGGAAATTGTGTTACCCAGGAGATACCTCCCAGTGTAGGAGGGTAGGGCCTAAGCAGGCGCCAGTGTCTGCAGACTAGGGAAGGATTGATTCCTTATGTGCCTGTTTGTCCACCTAACAACTGCTAGGGAACAGGTAGAACAAACACTGTGTACCTGCTACTCCATCTTGAAATGGAGAAGGAAGGTCAAGGTCAGTTTAATTAGACCACGGGGCCTCTTCCCTGGATGCTGCTGGCAAAGGGAGTGGAGATGATCAGTGATAGTATCAAAGACCACCTAGATCAAGTCAGGGTAGACTAACAGAAAGTTTGCAAGCAGCATGAACATCTCTGGTCCCTAACGGTGGGTCACAGGAGATGTTCCCACTCCCAAGTCCCTTCTAGGCTCAGGTTATGTTAGACACTAGCCCTCATGCTTACATATATACCAGGCACTACCTGGACCTCCTAGTCTTGTTCCCGAACCTTACATCACAGCATCTTGATGTCTACTCAAAAGATCCTTGCCCCTTAGCTTTTATCAGTTCTGCCTCTTGATTCTTCAAGAAAAATCATTTATGGGTTTTTTGTTTGTTTATTTGACTCGTAAAAATCCTGGGCTTTAACATCCAATGATGCTGAAACTTTTATTCTAATTCTCACCTGGTTTCTCCTGAATCTTCAGAATTCCTAGCTTTTAAAGTCAGATCATACGTGAGTTGAAGATGCTGCCCTGCTGACAAGGGCAAATTCCTGTTGCAGAGCATGGGTATTGATTGGGGTAGGGAACCCAGGTTGGACTTCCCAAGGGGTAGTAGTGGTAAAGAACCCCCTTGCCAATACGGGAGACATAAGAGACATGAATTCATCCCTGCGTTGAGAAGATCCCCCTGGAGGAGGGTATGGTAACCCACTCTAGTATTCTTGCCTGGAGAATTCCATGGACAGAGGAGCCTGGCAGGATACAGTCCATAGGATCACAAACAGTTGGACACAACTGAAGCAAATTAGCATGCACACACACAGGGAATCCACATTACACGCTGCCAGCTAAGACTTCTAAGAGACCACTTTTGGTGACTCTTGACTGTCTAGCCTGCCTTTGCTTCAACAAGAGGCTATGGTAAGTATAAAGTCTATATATGTGCATGTGTGTGTGCTCAGTCATGTCTTGACTCTTTGCGACCCCATGGACTGTAGCCTGCCAGGCTCCTATGTCTCTGGAATTTTCCAGGCAAGAATACGGAGTAGGTTGCCATTTCCTCCTCCAGGTATAAGGTCTACCTGGGATCATCTTGGACAGGCAGGGCTCAAGGCAGAAGAGTACCAGGTTTATGTGAGGGTAACTGAAATGGCTTTCTGGAAGGCAGCAGAGCCCTCCATACTTCAGATCGCAGGCACTGAAGCTTCAGAAAGGGACTAACAAGGCTGGGGAAGCTGGCCACCTAGAATATGCCTCCACGTGAGAGCTCTTGCAAGGGAGAGCAGCAGATCTATGGTTCTAGCATCTAATTGCCTTCAAAACTCTTAGGGTATCAGGATATGCTGGATACTGGGCAGTGGCACTAGAATGCTAGGAATTCAAGAACATGCTGTAAGTATGGGGAAAGAGACAAGTACAGAGGTCTAGGGCCTGCATGCCTCCTATTCCAAGAAAGATGGCTGGCAGAGAGGCCAGCACTGACCTGCAGAACCAGGCCTGGCATGGTAACCCCAGATACAGGCAGAGAGGTAGTGATCTTGATAGAGAACTGGGGAAGGCTCTGCTGCTCTGCCCATTAGCCACAGACAGGACTTGGGTGCCTTGGGAATGGAGAACCTCATGCAGAGTTGGTCCAGGATCCTTCTTAGAACACTTGCTTCTGGGCCTATGCGGAAGAGGACTAACTGAAGACCTTCTGGTCAGGGATCTGAGTCAATTTTTCTTTTTCCTCATTGTATTTGAGAAGCTTATGTTGACATTATCTTCAGGTTCTCATTCCTCTCCTCAGCAGTATCTGATCTACTGATGAATCCATCAAATGCATTCTTAACTTGTGCTAGTGTGTTAACCTCTAGCATTTCCTTTTTAAAATAATTTATTTGGCTGCATTGGGTCTTGGTTGCAGCGTGGGCTCTGGAGCGAGCAGGCTTACAGCATGTGGGACCTTAGTTTCCCGACCAAGAATCGAACCTGAGTCCCCTGGATTGTAAGGCAGATTCCAGTCCACTAGGAAAGTCCTTCTAGCACTTCCTCTTAAACATTTCTAGAATTTCCATCTTATGTTACCCCTCTGTTCTTGCATGTTGCCTTTTTCCATTTGAATCTTTAACATATTAATCAATCACTTTAAATTTCCTATCTGATTTCCCATTTCAAAATCTAAGTCTGATTCTGGTTCTTGCTTTCTTTCCAGACGTTATGTGCCTTTTAGCGTGTTCTGTGAATGCTTGGTGAAGTCTAGTCCTATTGGGTGATAGAAACTGATAATTGGACTTGGCTGAGTAGAGGGTAGCTGAAGGGGCCAGAGGCTCTAGTTTTTTCCCTTTTGCTATTTCTTATCCCCTAAGAACACCTCCTTAAATAGGATCTGGGTCTTGTGGCTAAGATCAATGTGTTGTAATCACATTGGTGAGGGGTAGAAAACAGAGAAAGCATCGTATAGTCTGATTTGTAGCAAGCATGAGTCCTTGAGCTGTGATCTTCAGAAGTGCATCTAGGCCTCTTGCCTCAGCTCCCATGAGACAGGAAAGCTAGAGCGGCTGGATCTGGCTAAGTGTCCTTCCCTTGGGTCAGGTGAGGCTAACATAGCTGTCCTTGGAAGATATGCCCAGAGCACTCTCCATGAAACAGAGGTCTATTTCAAAGTGGTGGCTTTCCCCTTCTGCCTGCCTGAAAAGAGGATTTTTCTGATGATCATGAGAGGCTGGTATTTCTAAAGGTAAGAAACCCATGAAGCACAGGGCCTTCTGCTACTACAGCCTCTACAATCTCTCACTCTCAAGCTAGTCCAGCAACTCGGCCTCTAGTTCCCTGTCAAAGAGTTTCTTCCAGTTCCTTGTTCCTAGAGCTTCTGGTTGAGGGTTATGATTCTGTGCGCTCCTCTATCTGTAAGCTCTGGCACGGGTTTGCCCTAGGACCTTGGTTTTCTAATGGACCCAAGAAATCATTGACTCTAGTTTGCTCAGTGTTTTTTTCTCGTGGACAGCAATAACTTAAGCTCCTTACATGCTACAGCTGGTTTTCACCCAAATAATCATGATCCAAATAACCCCGGAACATCCCTGCATGCCATGGTTTTCCCCCTGGATTGCGTGGAACTTAAGAAGCAGAAGGACTCTACGTTCTCCAGACTGTCTTTGGGTCTTGGGGGTGAAGTCTCCCTCTCAAGTCTGAGACAGAGCCTAGTTGTATATATGATTGTCTCTGCAACACATCTGAAGGGCAGCTGACAGGTGGGGCTCCCTCCTTCCCTAGCCCCAGTATAGGCTGGGGCCTCTGCCTTGGGTGTACAGCAGAGCAAGAATACTGGAGCCCTAGTAATGCTTGGCTTGTTTCTAAGGTGGAGGCTCCACTCTAGGGGAGGCAAGCTGTCCACTCTCCCAACCCCTCCCCAACCCTGACTGCAGAGTACCTGGCTCCTTGGTCCCCTTGTTTTTTATTTTTTTGGTCCCCTTGCTTTTAAGAGGACTTTGGGGGTATGTTTCCACCCATGGCCTTGTGTTTGGGATTAAAGCCTCTCAGGTCAGTGTAGGGAAGATGGTCTCTTTTTGAGAGTTGGCTTCAGCTTGGTTTATTCAGAGGACCTGGTGTTCCCTGCCAATGCTGTTTACCTGAGTTCTGTGTGAGACACGAAGTAAAGGAACAAATCAGTAACTCCAGGGACTTGGTGACTTGAACTTAAAGTTGACTTCGTGAACACGTAGAAGGCCAGTTCTTACCCATGGTGCATATGAGTTTGATTTGGGGTCTTTTACTATGTCCCTTGGTGAAGGTGAAAGTGGAGAGTGAAAAAGTTGGTTTAAAGCTCAACATTCAGAAAACAAAGATCATGGCATCCGGTCCCATCACTGCATGGGAAATAGATGGGGAAACAGTGGAAACAGTGTTAGACTTTATTTTTCTGGGCTCCAAAATCACTGCAGATGGTGAGTGCAGCCATGAAATTAAAAGATGCTTATTCCTGGGAAGGAAAGTTATCACCAACCTAGATAGCATATTCAAAAGCAGAGACATTACTTTGCCAACAAAGGTTCGTCTAGTCAAGGCTATGGTTTTTCCTGTGGTCATGTATGGATGTGAGAGTTGGACTGTGAAGAAGGCTGAGTGCGGAAGAATTGATGCTTTTGAACTGTGGTGTTGGAGAAGACTCTTGAGAGTCCCTTGGACTGCAAAGAGATCCAACTAGTCCATTCTGAAGGAGATCAGCCCTGGGATTTCTTTGGAAGGAATGATGCTAAAGCTGAAACTCCAGTACTCTGGCCACCTCATGCGAAGAGTTGACTCATTGGAAAAGACTCTGATGCTGGGAGGGATTGGGGGCAGGAGGAGAAGGGGACGACAGAGGATGAGATGGCTGGATGGCATCACTGACTTGATGGACGTGAATCTCAGTGAACTCCAGGAGTTGGTGATGGACAGGGAGGCCTGGTGTGCTACGATTCATGGGGTCGCAAAGAGTCGGACACGAATGAGCGACTGATCTGATCTTGGTGAAGGAAAGGTAAGCCTGGCATGCTGCAGTCAATGGGGTTGCAAAGAGTCAGACACAACTGAGCAACTGAACTGGACTATGACCAAGTGGCCTGAGCTGTACTAGTTCAGCTATGTCAAAACTTGATGTCTAGTGCTTCCTAGACTCCTCTAGTAGTTTCAGGAATGTGGCTATCATGAGAACATCAAATGCCGAGTGACCGGAGACAGCATGTGGCTTTGGAAAGCTGGGTCTGGGTTTGCAACGCGTGCTGTGAGCCTGGAGAATTGTCACCCAGAGTGGATGAGGGGCCCTGAGTAGGGCTGTCTGGCCTGTGATTAGTTCATGGGCTAGCCCAGAAGCAGCACTAGAGGCTTGTTGGGATTCTCACTCTATTCTGAAGCCATGGGAGTGGGGTGAGGCTAGAACTAGGAACTCAACTGGGGGCAAGTACTATGCTGAAGAGAGGGAGCGTATCCAGTCAGACTCTGAGACTCCGCCACATTGCTGCTGCATGAGAGGAGGTGGTGCTAGTGGCATAGTGGGCATTCAGTGCTGCTCACATCTCTGTCTATGCTATGAAGAACTGAAAGCCTCTCAATGCCTCGCACTGGAGGTCTGAAGGGTCTCTCTACCCACAGGACTGCTGGACACAGGCACGTTCCTTGTTACTAAGTGCAACCACCAATCACAGCTGGCAGACCACTCCTTCCAGTTGGCAGTGTACCTCATCTCCATTAGAACATAGACTTAACCTGATGGGGGAAAGACGATCACTATAAAATTGTATTTCTGATTAGCAAAACTGTACAAATCATTCTTTCCTTCTCCTGAGCTGCCTGTTGATGCCCTTAATCTCTCCCATTGGAATTCTCATTTGGTAGGAACTCCTCATGTCTTACAGATATCTCTTGTCACTTTCTAGGACTGATGTCTTTCCCAGTCACCAGTCTCATTTTTATAAGCCCAAATATTTCTGCTCCAACCTTCTCTAGTCTCATCCTGTTATGACTTGTGATTTGTGTTTTAATGTCTTCTTACCCTCAAGGTTGAACCATATTCCTTTTTCTACTCTAATATTTAGTTTAGAAATGTAAACAGACATAAAAGTAGGAAATTCTGACTTCTGCAGTTGTACTTGCAGAACAACTGCTGGTGGTACTACTCCTTCTATCCTGACCATCAGTACTTGTTATGGTCAAACGCTGGGCTTCCAATCTCCTGGCCGCAGATCAGTGATCTTGTAGACTTCCCAGAGTTCTCTGTAGCCTTGACCATAATTCCATGATCTCTCTGAAATATCTTCAGGCTATGTATTTTCTTTCATTTCTGACCATCAATAACTTCCTGGGCATTCTAGGGACGATGGCAACCTTGGGCTTCTATATGAAATATAAGTATGGTGAATAGGACTCTAACTAGACATGTAGTCCATCTGTGGTGAGGACTACATAAACCCAACTTCTCAAAGCTAACTACTGGGGATACTTTGCTATATCTAAAGACTTGAAAATGATGGCTATTCTGTCATACATATGCCTTCTCACTGAAGTTCCATGAACATAGGAGGTTATAAACATCTGTAACTTGCAGAGTGGAGTAAAAGGTGACATGTAATTAATCTACCTTTTTTTTTTTTTTTTTAATCAATGCCATAGTATTAAGACCAAACATTGTCTCATGGAGAAAGTCTGATCCACTGGTTTCTTTGAGATGTATTTAGTGACTGACAGTAAATGTAACAAGTTTTTTTTTTTTTTTTAATCCAGCTCTTAGCTCCTTCCACCTGACCTGCCAATTCTCAAGTGAACTAGTCTTGTAAGTAACTACCAGTAGCTAACTTTTGGAATTAACACTTAAGCTGATGATACAGTTGTGCTAGTGAATAAGGCTGCAGGGGCTGTGATGCGACAGTACCTCCGTGCCTGTCTGCTCATTCACATGTGGTGTCTTCACAACCTGCTTAATGACTGAAGCTTCACTTTGGAAATGGTTAGTGATGAGAGGCTTAGGGAAACCACAAGAGACCACTTAATGGCAAATGAAGGCAGCCGGATTAGCTAAGCACGTGGAGCTTTGGGCTTGCAACTCCTTCCAGCCTGAATTGGCTCTTGTAAGGCTTCTGTTCCTTAAGTCAAAATGGCCTTGCTTTGAATTTGCCTTATCATCACATTTTCAAATGCAATATTCTGCCTGCCTGGGTTTGGGTGAGATCTTACACTATCTTCTAGAGGTGAAAATTGGATACTATTTTTAATGAATTACATTGCTAATATCAGAGCAGGCTTAGAATTGTTCTGTTTTTTTCTCTTTGAATAGAGTCAGCAACCCTTTCTACAAAGGTCCAAATAGTAAATATTTTAGGTTTGGGGTGCTAAAAGGCAAAATTGAGGATATTACAGAGGTACAAAACTTCTTAAGAGTTAAGCAAAAATTGAATACAAATGGCCATACAAAGAAAATAGAGCTTACTTTTTTTGAGAAATCTGTGGTTCAGAGTTAGTGTTTGTCATCAAAACTGACTACAAAAGACCAGTGCTGATCTACAATGAAACAAAGTATCAAATTTTGGGATGTCTTTAGGTAGAAAAGTGCTGCTGAGTCACTTCAGTCGTGTCCGACTCTGTGCGACCCCATAGACGGCAGCCCACCAGGCTCCCCCATCCCTGGGATTCTCCAGGCAAGAACACTGGAGTGGGTTGCCATTTCCTTCTCCAATGCATGAAAGTGAAAAGTGAAAGTGAAGTTGCTCAGTCGTGTCCGACCCTTAGCATGGACTGCAGCCCACCAGGCTCCTCCGTCCACGGGATTCTCCAGGCAGAGCACTGGAGTGGGGTGTCATTGCCCTCTCCAGAAAAGTGCTGCCAAACACTAAATTTTGTTAGTAAAGCTGTATTCTAAGACCCTATACTTGATTAGCTTTCAGTTCAGTTCAGTCGCTCAGTCGTGTCCGACTCTTTGCCACCCCATGAATTGCAGCACACCAGGCCTCCCTCTCCATCACCAACTCCCAGAGTTCACCCCAAACTCATGTCCATTGAGTCGGTGATGCCATCCAGCCATCTCATCCTCTGTCGTCCCCTTCTCCTGCCCCCAATCCCTCCCAGCATCAGAGTATTTTCCAATGAGTCAACTCTTCACACTGCTACTGATAAAAGCATCAGCCAAACTCTTAGGAGTAGGGTTCAGGGGCGTGGTTTATAGGGAGTAAAGGCAGGGACAGGGAGAGAAAGGGGGCACACCCAGCAATGAAGGACCCAAAGGGGCTGACACAGGCAACGTGCAAGTGTTATTGATTAGGTTCAGTTCAGTCACTCAGTCGTGTCCAGCTCTTTGCAACCCCATGAACCGCAGCACACCAGGCCTCCCTGTCCATCAACAACTCCTGGAGTCCAACCAAACCCATGTCCATTGAGTCGGTGATGTCATGCAACTATCTCATCCTCTGTCATCCCCTTCTCCTTCTGCCCTCAATCTTTCCCAGCATCAGGGTCTTTTCAAATGAGTCGGCTCTTTGCATCAGGTGGCCAAAGTATTGGAGTTTCAGCTGAAACATCAGTCCTTCCAATGAACACCCAGGACTGATCTCCTTCAGGATGGACTGGTTGGATCTCCTTGCAGTCCAAGGGACTCGCAAGAGTAATGAAAACAAGTGTTGAGGTAAACAAACTGGAAGTTGCATCACTGCTGGTGAGAATATAAAATAGTATAACTGCTTTTAATCAGCTTGGCAGTTCCTCAATGTTCAAACAATTGCTACATGACCAGAAAGCATCCACTGTCTGACCATGAGGGTGGAGATCTTTTGGATAGCTCCTCTACCCTAAAGAAACAAAACCACAATTATCCTGGGTTTCAGGGCAAAAATTGGACTGCTGGGATGTAGACAAATATCTAGATACACTAAGAACTGCTGTTCTTTGACCTAGCCTCATAAGTGAGTCTTGAAGGATATTTGGGAAACCTTAGATGCCTATACCTCCAATCTTCCAAGTTGGTCCAGTAACTGACTTTAAAGCCAACCTAGGTTTTAGGATGGAACTATAACTAAAATCCTAGATGAGAAGCACAAAATAAGGCTAATAGGAAGATTGGGACAAGGTCCGATTATATAGTAAGTGTGATACATCCACTTTCCCTACTGAGTACTTCACTTGCTTCCTATACTGCAGAAAATAGAAAACTCATTTCCCAGATTTCGTTTCTCACATTCTTATAACTAAGATTCTATATGTAATCATATTCTGCTAACTGGATGCAACTGAGGCTGTCTTCTCTCAGCAAGCCAGGATCTAGGGATACTGCTTATTGTTCCAGTAGGTGTTAGGGAAATTAGACAGTTCGAATCCCTCACCTTCTAGGTCATGGCAAAGGTATCGGCTCTCCTTGTTGGCAAGTTCTTGGCAAGTAACTCTCAGTAGCTAGCTTGAAGCCTCTTACAAATATTGCAAACTTGTGTTCCTACGTATGCTTAAGATAGCCAGAATGACTCATCTGTTAATCCTTGACTCCTACGCAGAGTTCAAGACCATGTTAGCATAGCCATTGAAATAGGTGCCATCAGTTTCCTGAAAGGTCACTCTGGCAGGAAGCACTGTGGGGGCTGAGCAGGGTAAGTCCAAGCTAAGAAGGCAGTGTTAGCTAGAAGTGATGACATACAAGAGGAAAAATGGATGAGTTTAAGATTTAAGTGGTAGAAATGACAGGTCTTGGTGACCACATTTAAGGAGAGAAGGAACAATTAAGGAGATACTAGGCAATCAAAATTTAAATATAAATGCTCAGTTGATGAACTAGAAAACCATACTAGCAAGAGGAGTCACAGGAAAAATTGTTTGTTTTGGGCAAGCTTGGTTTGCACTGCCTGCAAGACATCTGAGTAGAAACAATAGTCAGGTAATTGGAAAACTGAACTTGGAGCTCCCCAAAGTAAGGAAGGGAATTGTCTAGAATATAATCACCAAGTATCTTCAGAAATAGCCCATCTGTAAAAATAGGGTGCCCAGAGGACCCCCAACTTTAATGTCTTGAGAAATATACTGGCAGGGGGTACTGAGAAACAGGAGATCATGTATACTGAAGAGCAAAAACAATTTGTGGCAAAGGAGAGCTTCAAGAAATCAATGTGGAAGGCTTAGTAAGGTGAATGGAATGGAAGCATCTGTGGGACCTACCAAACAGGAGTAAGTTAGTATCCATAGATGCTACTTAGCAGTGTAATTGGAAACTTGATTAGACTAAAGAAGATGGCATGGCACATAGCCAGTTCTAACACTTTGGCAATAGAAGGAAGAAATAGGGTGTTTTCTGGTGTCCTATAAAGGTGTGATTTTATTTTGATAAACAACAATGGGAAGGCAATCCAAAATTAAGATGCTGCTGCCTAAAACAGGAAAGCGAAGGGTCCATGACACAGGTGAACAATTAGCCTTTTTAAGAGACTGTTGCTTAGAAAAGTGTAAACTAGAGGTCAGTCTATAGACTTGTGGTGAATTTCCTGTTGAAAGGAATGAGAGAACAAATCGTTCTGAGGGGAAGTAGAAGTGCAATGTTCTCTCACACCTGCCTTCCCATTTATTGACCACAAATGCAAAAATGAGTGCTAGGGATGGGAGAAAATCAAGATGCACTAGCCTCTTTGTTCCATGCTTCCTAGAGGCTTGGGCATGTGCCTTACACTTGCATGTTTTGTTACGTCGTCCTTTACTTTTATGGTATGGGAGGGAAGAAGCAGGATCTTATTGCTGGAGGTAGATAGAGAAATGGGGTGCTTAGTTGAAAGAGCCTGATTTGAGCTCAGCTGCTTTGACCTAAGCTGTGTTAAGCTTGAGATAACAGTGGGCTGTGATATTCTGGGTCCTAGTCCAGGAAGCCTCCCCACCTTACTACTGAAGAGCGAAAGTGTTAGTTGCTCAGTCGTGTCTGACTCTTTGCGACCCCATGGACTGTAGCTCAATAGGCTCCTCTGTCCATAGAATTCTCCCAGCAAGAATACTGGAATGGGTAGCCATTCCCTTCTCCAGGGATCGAACCTGGGTCTCCCACATTGGGGGCCGATTCTTTACCACTAGGGAAGCTAAAAGTTCTCAAAAGGACTTGGGAGGATGCCTAATTGTCTATCATGTTCTAGTGTCCTAGAAACAGAAGACTGAATAGTCCTATTTGTAAAAATGTGTCCCTCAAACTTTCTATAAATACCTAAGTATTTAACAGGAAGTTGTGGGGGAGGGGAACCCTAACAATACTAGTCACATCTAAACAAAACTAAGTTGTCAATTATATTTAGAGTTTCCATTTTACCAGTTCTAGTTCATTCTAGTCTTGATGGGAACTAAGATCCAAAAAAGGCTTGCATAGTATGATGGTTGGAGTCTTAACATCTCAATATATTCCTCTTTCCTTGCAATTCAGCAGGGTCTTTTGTCCTACAGAATTGCCTACATTTGGGAGTATAATTACATCTCTGATTTACTGTAAGTTCCTCTCTTCATTGTGTTTCCTACAGTCTGTAGTTGGCTCTAAAAGGTGAGAGTCAAGTTTATTTCTTGGTAAGACTACTTAGGTAGCTGTGTACTAACAACAAGAGGTATATACCTTCTCCTATTGCTTGTTGAGGTTAACAACCACTATCACCTAGTTCTACTTACTAAATGCTGCCAAGTTGCAATCCTTACCATTCATCTCTAAAGACCTATCCCCTATTTTAAAAAAAACCAGCATAAATGCACTATTCTTTACCTCTACATACCAGTTTCCGTATCTTAACTATGAATGACTTGGTTTTATTAAAAACTATTAAGCTAATGACAGAGACTTGAAGATCCATGGGGAGTCAGATTAAGCATATAGCATAGGCTCCTGGAGATGACTGTTCCATAGCAGCTAGAATGCATGGCATTTCAGGTGTTCAAAAGTGATTTTAAAGAACAGATTCTATACATGTCCACAGAACAGGTAGGTCAAAGCTGCCTGGGGTCATAACTGTTGGCCTTTGATAAAATAAGCAGTTTGAAATCTGTCCAAAAGGGTACTGTCAGGTTAAAACAAACTTAACACTGGCTTTCTAAAAGTTCTTAATACTGTCAGTGCTAACAGAATGTAGAGAACCAGTTCTGAGGCACCAGGGACATGTTGGTACTGATCCCTAAAGTTACTTCATACTTTTACTGATCAGATCAAACAAGCAATCTCTTTTATTTTATTTTTTTGTTGTTGTTTTTATTTTATTTTTTAAAATTTATTTATTTTAATTGGAGGCTAATTACTTTATGATATTGTAGTGGTATGGCAAAAACCATACATTGACATGAATCAGCCATGGGTTTACATGTGTTCCCGATCCTGAACCCCCCTCCCACCTCCCTCCCCATCACATCCCTCTGGGTCATCCCAGTGCATCAGCCCTGAGCACCGTATCTCATGCATCAAACCTGGACTGGTGATCTGTTTCACATATGATAATATACATGTTTCAATGCTATTCTCTCAGATTATCCCACCCTCACCTTCTCCCACAGAGTCCAAAAGACTGTTCTATACATCTGTGTCTCTTTTGCTGTCTCGCATATAGGGTTATCATTACCATCTTTCTAAATTCCATATACATGCATTAGTATGCTGTATTGGTGTTTTTCTTTCTGGCTTACTTCACTCTGTATAATAGGCTCCAGTTTCATCCACCTCATTAGAACTGATTCAAATGTATTCTTTTTAATGGCTGAGTAATATTCCATTGTGTATATGTACCACAGCTTTCTTTTCCATTTGTCTGCTGATGGACATCTAGGTTGCTTGCATGTCCTGACTATTATAAACAGTGCTGCGATGAACATTGGGGTACACGTGTCTCTTTCAATTCTGATTTCCTCATTGTGTATGCCCAGCAGTGGGATTGCTGGGTCATATGGCAGTTCTATTTCCAGTTTTTTAAGGAATCTCCACACTGTTCTCCATAGTGGCTGTACTAGTTTTCATTCCCACCAACAGTGTAAGAGGGTTCCCTTTTCTCCACACCACACCCTCTCCAGCATTTATTGTTTGTAGATTTTTGGATAGCAGCCATTCTGACTGGCGTGAGATGGTGCCTCCTTGTGGTAAACCCTCCAGAAAGCAGGAATAGAAAGAACATACCTCAACATAATAAAAGCTATATATGACAAACCTACAGCAAACATTATCCTCAATGGTGAAAAACTGAAAGCATTTCCCCTAAAGTCAGGAACAAGGCAAGGATACCCACTCTCACCACTACTCTTCAACATAGTAAAAGTTTTGGCCACAGCAATCAGAGCAGAAAAAGAAATAAAAGGAATCCAGATTGGAAAAGAAGAAGTAAAATTCTCACTGTTTGCAGATGACATAATTCTCTACATAGAAAACCCTAAAGACTCTACCAGAAAATTATTAGACCTAATCAATGAATCATGAAATTAAAAGATACTTACTCCTTGGAAGGAAAGTTATGACCAACCTAGATAGCATATTGAAAAGCAGAGATATTACTTTGCCAACAAAAGTCCATCTAGTCAAGGCTATGGTTTTTCCAGTGGTCATGTATGGATGTGAGAGTTGGACTGTGAAGAAAGCTGAGCACTGAAGAAGTGATGCTTTTGAACTGTGGTGTTGGAGAGGACTCTTGCAAGTCCCTTGGACTACAAGGAGATACATACCAGTCCATCCTAAAGGAGACCAGTCCTGGATGTTCATTGGAAGGACTGATGCTGAGGCTGAAACTCCAATACTTTGGCCACCTCAAGCGAAGAGTTAACTCATTGGAAAAGACCCTGATGCTGGGAGGGATTGGGGGCAGGAGGAGAAGGGGACAACAGAGGATGAGATGGCTGGATGGCATCACTGACTCGATGGACGTGAGTCTGAGTGAACTCTGGGAGTTGGTGATGGACAGGGAGGCCTGGCATGCTGCAATCATGGGGTTGCAAAGAGTTGGACACAACTGAGTGACTGAACTGAACTGAATCAATGAATATAGTAAAGTTGCAGGATATAAAATTAACACACAGAAATCCCTTGCATTCCTATACACTAACAAAGAGAAAAAAAAATTAAGGAAACAATTCCATTCACCATTGCAATAAAAGGAATAAAATACTTAGGAATATATCTACCTAAAGAAACAAAAGACCTATATATCAGATCAGATCAGATCAGTCGCTCAGTCGTGTCCGACTCTTTGTGACCCCATGAATCGCAGCATGCCAGGCCTCCCTGTCCATCACCAACTCCCAGAGTTCACTCAGACTCACGTCCATCGAGTCAGTGATGCCATCCAGCCATCTCATCCTCTGTCATCCCCTTCTCCTCCTGCCCCCAATCCCTCCCAGCATCAGAGTCTTTTCCAATGAGTCAACTCTTCGCATGAGGTGGCCAGAGTACTGGAGTTTCAGCTTTAGCATCATTCCTTCCAAAGAAATCCCAGGGCTGATCTCCTTCAGAATGGACTGGTTGGATCTCCTTGCAGTCCAAGGGACTCTCAAGAGTCTTCTCCAACACCACAGTTCAAAAGCATCAATTCTTCCGCACTCAGCCTTCTTCACAGTCCAACTCTCACATCCATACATGACCACAGGAAAAACCATAGCCTTGACTAGACGAACCTTTGTTGGCAAAGTAATGTCTCTGCTTTTCAATATGCTATCTAGGTTGGTGATAACTTTCCTTCCAAGGAGTAAGCGTCTTTTAATTTCATGGCTGCAGTCACCATCTGCAGTGATTTTGGAGCCCAGAAAAAAAAAGTCTGACACTGTTTCCACTGTTTCCCCATCTATTTCCCATGCAGTGATGGGACCGGATGCCATGATCTTAGTTTTCTGAATGTTGAGCTTTAAGCCAACTTTTTCACTCTC
>NW_011494881.1:5249874-5300558 GCF_000754665.1 Bison bison bison | reverse complement strand
AAGGGTGGTGTCATCTGCATATCTGAGGTGATTGATATTTCTCCCGGCAATCTTGATTCCAGCTTGTGTTTCTTCCAGTCCAGCGTTTCTCATGATGTACTCTGCATATAAGTTAAATAAACAGGGTGACAATATACAGCCTTGACGAACTCCTTTTCCTATTTGGAACCAGTCTGTTGTTCCACGTCCAGTTCTAACTGTTGCTTCCTGACCTGCATACAAATTTCTCGAAAACTGTAAAACACTGATGAAAGAAATCAAAGAGGACACAAATAGATGGAGAAATATACCATGTTCATGGATTGGAAGAATCAATATAGTGAAAATGAGTATACTACCCAAAGCAATCTACAGATTCAATACAATCCCTATCAAACTACCAATGGTATTTTTCACAGAACTAGAACAAATAATTTTACAATTTGTATGGAAATACAAAAAACCTTGAATAGCCAAAACAATCTTGAGAAAGAAGAATGGAACTGGAGAAATCAACCTGCCTGACTTCAGGCTATACTATCAAGACAGTATGGTACTGGCACAAAGACAGAAATATAGATCAATGGAACAAAATAGAAAGCTCAGAGATAAATCCACGCACCTATGGACATCTTATCTTTGACAAAGGAGGCAAGAATATACAATGGAGAAAAGACAATCTCTTTAACAAGTGGTGCTGGGAAAACTGGTCAACCACTTGAAAAAGAATGAAACTAGAACACTTTCTAACACCATACACAAAAATAAACTCAAAATGGGTTAAAGATCTGAATGTAAGACCAGAAGCTATAAAACCCCCAGAGGAAAACATAGGCAAAACACTCTCTGACATAAATCACAGCAGGATCCTCTATGACCCACTTCCCAGAGTAATGGAAATAAAAGCAAAAATGAACAAATGGGACCTAATTAAACTTAAATGCTTTTGCACAACGAAGGAAACTATAAGCAAAGTGAAAAGACAGCCTTCAGAATGGGAGAAAATAATAGCAAACAAAACAACTGACAAAGAATTAATCTCAAAATATACAAGCAACTCCTGCAGCTCAATTCCAGAAAATAAATGACCCAATCAAAAAATGGCCCAAAGAACTAAACAGACATTTCTCCCAAGAAGACATACAGATGGCTAACAAACACATGAAAAGATGCTCAACATCACTCATTATCAGAGAAATGCAAAGCAATCTCTTTTAAAAACATATTTTCCATATTGGTAAAACAAGTTAAAAGCTATGGTTCAGTGATTCTTAATCAAAATCTGTTCTGTTAAATGGTATGTAGTGTGGTATATTAAAGATATTTGGCTTTGGGAAGATCTCAGATTGCTTAAACACCTTCAAAGTATACACTTGGGGTAGAGATGGCTAATGCTTCCTGCATGTGAGTTCCCTCCTGGGTACCGAGGCTGACTAGCTTCTAGCCTCCCTTACATCTAGCTAAGTTTTAGCCAGTAGAACATGACCAGAAATGCAAGTTGCTTGTAAGTCTAGCCCATAGTTTTCTCGCCATCTTTTCCTTCCCCACATCTACTGGTTTATGGTGAAGACTCCAGGGAGGGTCAAGCCACAATATGGAAGAAGCCCCAGTCTCTGAACAGGAACATGAGAGGTGAGCCAGGAACACCTACACTGAGTGGTGATGTGATGTGATGTGTGAAGCACCTCAGCCACTGACGCTGAGGTCTGTGAAAACACCCAAGTGTTACTAACACAACCTATCATACTGTTGAATATGAAATGTTGCTTTACTTTGTTTTCTTAGCTTTTCTAAGCTGACCATCCCAATCTTAAACATTAGTGCTTAAAAGCAAATCAGATATCTTAAATGGAGAATTTTAGTCACTAGCTAGTTTCAGGGGGTGGAGAAGGCAATGGCACCCCGCTCCAGTACTCTTGCCTGGAAAATCCCATGGACAGAGGAGCCTGGTAGGCTGCAGTCCATGGGGTCGCTAAGAGTTGGACACGACTGAGCGACTTCACTTTCACTTTTCACTTTCATGCATTGGAGAAGGAAATGGCAACCCACTCCAGTGTTCTTGCCTGGAGAATCTCAGGGACGGCGGAGCCTGGTGGGCTGCCGTCTATGGGGTCGCATAGAGTCGGACATGACTGAAGCGACTTAGCAGCAGCAGTTTCAGGCGGAGACACAATCTGTACAGAAGTATCTGGATGGGTCCAGTACACTTGTGGGCAAAGGATAGATAAGGAAGTGACATAGCAATTGTTAGCTGCCTTGCTCCATCTAAAGCAGGAAAGCAAGTTGGAACATGATGGTCCAACTCATACCATCTTCCATTTCAACGTCATGGTAAGAGTATCATGGGTAAGAGAGAGTCCCACGGCTGCCCAAAGTTAGTTCACTGGTAAATAGAAGAAATTCATTATAACTTAAACTGCTTATGAAGACTGAGTAAACATTTACAGTCTCACAATGCTAACCTCTGTATGACTATACAAAACTATCAGTACCCCGGCTTCTAGATTGTGACTCCCCCTGTTAGTGGTAACACAGTCTGACTCTTACCCTTTGCTTTTTATGAGTATGCCTTGAATTGCAGTTTCACTTTACTTTGGATATGGCTGTTATGACCACCCTTGTGCATATGGAAAACACACATGCAGAAAGGTCCACAAATCAAGTACACAGCTGGATGAACTTTCAAAGTAAACATCTGTGTAACTGGCATTTACAGCAAAAATTACTGCCAGTATTCCCAGAAGCTCCCTAACATCCTCTCTTAAGGGATAGGTAAAAATATCCCTGGTAAATCACCAAGGTAAAATATCCAAGGTAAAGTTTTGCCCATCCCCTCTTATGGTATCATGCCCAGGTATTTTAGAGGAATACTCATATCATAGAACTAATAACTGATGGAGCTCATGGGCTGGGTGTTAACTAGCATCTGAATGCAATTTTCATGCTAGAGTGATAGTAAGCAATTCAAATGTCTAACGGCTTATTCTCTACTCCTTTAAGGTAGAAAGTAACTACTTCACACATGAAAACTGAGGTGGTATCTCAGATGTTTTGAAGACTAAACTAACACATTTCAGGGATCCTAAACACATGCATATGTGTTACTTTTACAGTCAGAGAAACTGAAATACAAAGGTTACTTACCCAAAGTTTCTCTTCTCCCCCCATCAAGGGCCAAATCCTGTAATTTTCTTACATTCTGTGGAGGGAAGCTCATCATGAAGTGACTGAGAACCTACAATGAAAGAGACAAGTGAACCAGGTGTGTCCTCTTGGTTACTCAGGACTAAGTATAAAACTAAGGAATCTTGCTAGCCAGCTTAGTCTTTCTAAATTGAGGTGTGACCATATTGAAAAAAGTGAAAGTGTTAGTTGCTCAGTTGTGTCCAACTCTTTGTGATGCCATGACCTGTAGCCTGCCAGGCGGCTCTCTCCATGGAATTCTCCAGGCAAGAATACTAGAGTGGGTCAGCATTCCCTTCTCCAGATCTTCCCAACCCAGGGATTGAAACCTGGGCCTCCTGCATTGCAGGCAGATTCTTCACCGTCTGAGCCACCAGGTAAGCTGGAGATGTAACCAAAATGATGCCCTAACCATAAGTACTTTTTAAGAAAAAAATAGTATCTTAATTTATTAAATACCTATAGTTTTTACTTGGTATGACTTAAAGTACTGAAAACAAAACTATTCTAGGTAGCATTAGAACACTCTATTGTCTTGGCCCTGGAGTCAATTTTGCACAACTCTCTAGTTTGGGAAACTAGAAAATGCTGTTTTGGTATTAATAGTGACTATCACATGTAACATATTTATCCCCTCAATGTTTTTCTTAATCCAGCATTTCAGCAATTCAAACCGCTTGGCAGTTTAGAAGGAACTGCTCCTGTGATTGTCTTCTGAATAGGAAAACAGTCAAAAAGGAAGCTCATATTCACCTTAATTCAATAATGCTCAGCTGGAGATCTTCCTGGTTAAGGGCTACCGAATTTGCATTACTTCAGAGGCACAGTTAAGATCCAGGCTGTGCAGCCAGCCTGAACTGGAATGGACGACTAACTGTAGTTTGAAAAACAGTCTATTTTGTGTTGCCTCTATACTAACTCACAAAGTGGTTGTCACCACCAGGAAACTTCAAGTAGAGGGCCAGAGAAAATGCCACCTGCCTGTGGCCAGGAGGGTAGAAGGCAGCTGTTCTGGGTATGAGCCCATAGGCCCTGGAGTTCTTTGGAGAACTTCACTGTTTTCTTGGAAGTGCCCTATCTGTCCTCTTGTGGTGGCTTGTGTTAACTGGAAGGCTCTCAAGTTTGTATATCCCGAATGTATTCAGTGAACATCTTGACTTCCATGTGAGGATGTTTGCAGGTAGGTCATGGACATTTCTCTTCCCATGATTTCTTGGGTCTGTTTAGCAAGAAAGCACAGGTGACCACTGTTTTCCGGGTAGGGTTGACAGATCAAATGCAGGATGTTTGAGACATGCTCAGACTACAATATTACCTGCTATCTGAAATCTGAACCTTCTCTCCCCTCTAAGTCTAATAACCCCAGCAGGGAGACACCCCCACATTGGCTTATGCATGGCCCTTGGAAAAGATGGGAAGGAGGCAGCATGCTACTGCTAAGTCGCTTCAGTCGTGTCCGACTCTGTGTGACCCCATAGACGGCAGCCCATCAGGCTCCTCTGATCCTGTGATTCTCCAGGCAAGAACACTGGAGTGGGTTGCCATTTCCTTCTCCAATGCATGAAAGTGAAGAGTGAAAGTGAAGTTGCTCAGTCGTGCCCGACTCTTAGCGACCCCATGGACTGCAGCCTACCAGGCTCCTCTGTCCAAGGGATTTTCCAGGCAAGAGTACTGGAGTGGGGTGCCATTGCCTTCTCCGTATTCACTCCAGTTCCTGTCCATGAGGGTCAGGTGGCAGTTGAGGCTTCATTTGGCACTTTATCTGTATTAGTCCTTCAGTGGGAACAGCTCATTCAGCTTGCTGCTTGAACTTTTAGACATGTACTTTGCTGCAACTATGCCTTCATCTTGGGAGGAACACTTTCGGGAAGTCACGTTAGTAGAGTGACTTAGGCGTAACTTCATGCCATGGATGTTGTGTTAACTCTGAGCTGCTAGCGCAAACTTGTGGAATCTCTGATATACAAAATTGGCTCAGGGCAAAGGATGTACAGGAGTCCCCATTCCCCCTCCTGTGGTTTTGCTTTCTATGGTTTCAGTTACCTGTGGTCAAGTATGGTCTGAAAATCTTAAATGGGAAATTCCAGAAAAAAGCAATTCATAATTTGTGTGTTCCATGGAGCATGATCATGTCACAGAACAGATGATTCACAACATGAATCATCTCTGTCCAGCATATCCCTCCAGTCATGCCAAAACCTCCTGGTTATCAGATGACCTGTGGGCTACCGCAGTGCTTATGGTCAGGTAACCCTTAATCTAAAAATGGCCTCAAAGAGCAAGAGCAACGATGCTGATATTCAGATATGCCGAAGAATCCATAAAGTGTCTCCCATAAAAGGTGAAAAGGTGAAGGTTCTTGATGTAAGGAAAGAGATTCTAATCTGAGGTTGCTAAAATCTGTGGTAATCTGTCTGTGATGTTGTGAAGGCAACATTCATGCTAGTCTTGCTGTTGAGTCTCTAACTCCAAAAGCTTACAAACATAGTGCATGATACGTGCTAAAGATGGAAAAGACGTTAAATACATGATACATTCATGTAATACATTTTGAGAAACAAAACTGACAACTTTCTGACAGTACACTAAAATTCATAAGTTTGCCAATTGATCTTATCATAGGTATGTACAGGTAAAAACAGTGCACACAGGGCTCACTGCCAATTCAGCCTCAAGAAGCCACTGGGGCGCTTGGAATGAATCTCCTGGGGACAAGGTGGGGAACCATGGTCCTGGGGCTTTGGCAATCTTTGAACTGTACCCTCTTGAGGTCATGGAGCTCTGCAGTCTTGAGTGTATTATCTGACCCTCTCCCTGCCCCCTCCCTAGCTCAGGTAGTTGGTAAAGCTGACATACTTGGCTAGCTCTAAGCCCAAGTACCATTCTACCCAGTGGATGCAGAGGATGGCTTCTGATGCTCCTACCACATTCTGGCTCTTTGCCCTGATGCTGCTTGAAGCTTAGCCTCAGAGTCCTTTCTTGTTCTGCTCCTTACTTGGCTGAGCCTAGGACTTGTATGCTCCTGCAAGGAAACTTCTCTTGGGTTCTGATAAGATGCCTTCTTGATTTTCTGAATATGGAGTTCTTCTTGGAACCTAGACCCCATTTAAACATGCCATGATATTTATAGGATGGGCTCTTGGCATTTGTGGTCTGTCAGAAAAAAGTCAGGTTTAAGCCTTGACTTCTCCACTACTCCATACCCAGGAGCCTGGCCAGTGCCCTGGCTGAGGAATAGGTGTAAGTAGAGCTACTACTTGTTGCCCCCAGGCTTTTCCCTGGCTGACTATGACAGGGACTCTCTTGCTTCTTTGGTCATTTCTCTCCTGCATGTTTCTTTGCTAGGGCTGCCAATAACAAAGAACCACAAACAAGGTGACTCTAACAGAAATGTACTGTCTCAGTTCTGGAAGCTAGAAATCTGAGATGGAGGTGTTGGTACCTTCTGAGGGCTGTGAGAATCTGTTCTATATCTCTCAGCTAGCTTCAGGTGGCTGGCTGACAACATGATGTTCCACAGCTTGCTGTGCTGTGCTTAATCGCTCAGTTGTGTCCAACTCTTTGCGACCCCACGGACTGTAGCCGGCCAGGCTCCTCTGTCCATGGGGATTCCAGAACAAGACTACTGGAGTGAGTTGCCATGCCCTCCTTCAGGGGATCTTCCCAACTCAGGGATTGAACCCAGGTCTCCCACATTGCAAGCAGATTATTTACCAGCTGAGCTACCAGGGAAGCCCCTATTTGCTGTGGAAGCCTAGTCAAGTTCTTGGAGGGAAATCTCATGATACTATGGGCCCCCTGTGACTGGGTCCCCCCGAGCTTTTAACTCACAGGGTTGTCTGCACCAAGCCTCCAGCAACATAGTTACACTTGGTTGTCCTACTCCAGCACTGATCCTCACAGTAGCTCTTGAGTTTCTGTTGGGTAAACTGTGGCTCCTTATATTCGTCTGTCTCCCCTGGTCCAACTGGTCTCCACTGTGTCCAACCCTGGTACACAGTGCTTAATCCAATATCCTCCCTTCTTTTGGGTCCAAGAACCATTTTATGGTCTGCTCAGCTTAACCTGTCAGGACAGTGGCAACGTCCAAGCTTTTAACATGTAAACCAGAAACTAGATGTTGAATATACATTACTTGGCTTTGAGCAATCATGTATCTTGGGGTAGTCTCTTCCTTTCCCCCCATCACCTACATAAGGAAGGGCTGTTTCAAGAGATAAGCCTAAAGTTTTCAGAGCTTCTGTTTTTTTAAGTACTGTCCCTGTTAAGAACAGAGATGGAATTATCATGGCAGTTGCAGGCCGAGCATGTGGCTCATGGCGACCAGTTATACAAAGAACTCCAGAAAGCATCACATGGCCTAAAATTCTCATACTCCTGGGTCACTACTTTCCTCTCCCTCTGTCACGAGGGCTTCCTATGGATTTGTTTTTCCATGACACGATGACATCTACCTCTTCCCCAGAAGCTTTGTCTTGAGGTAGAATTGGCCAAATGATAAAGTATACAACGTGACTTCCACTGTAATCCTCACAACCAACCCAGTACACACATCACCTCACACAGTTGCCATCTTTGTGAACATACTGGACTGTGGACTGGAAATGTGCTGGGAGAGCCAGTCTTAACCTGATTGCTTACAGCATTTCTCCCTGCCCTTCCCCTGCTGATTGTGAGGCCCACCCACCAGACTTTTCTCCATGGCAGCAGCATCTGCTTCTGTTCTCTGATTTCTGTGTTTAAGTGTTCCCAGAGATGCTACAACTTCCTTCACTTGGGCTGGCCTCTAGGCTGCCCCATCCAGGTCCCATACTATTGCCTCCAAAACATCTGACCCTCTCTCCTTATTTCTGTCTAGGTCAGTACAGAGGAGGCAATGGCAACCCAATCCAGTACTCTTGCCTGGAAAATCCCATGGGTGGAGGAGCCTGGTAGGCTGCAGTCCATGGGGTCGCTAAGAGTCAGACATGACTGACCAGCTTCACTTTCATTTTTCACTTTCTTGCATTGGAGAAGGAAATGGCAACCCACTCCAGTGTTCTTGCCTGGAGAATCCCTTGGATGGGGGAGCCGGGTGGGCTGCCGTCTATGGGGTCGCACAGAGTCGGACACAACTGAAGTGACTTAGCAGCAGCAGCAGGTCAGTACAACTGTAGCCCTTCTTGGTTATGTTGGCATGTTTCCCAAGCTTGCTTTCTTTGTCCTGACTATAGAATCTACCACACTGGGATCTATGACTTTGTGAAGTCCTTAATGTGTTCAAGAACCATTTGATGCCCAATTGTTCACTCTTCACATTCTCTTGATATAACTGAAGCCTTCTAACAGAACTAGATGTATCAGAATCTCAACCAGATTCATGACCACTGATGACTATTGGCATTCCCCAGTGTGATCTCAGGTTCCTGTTGCTGTAGTCCCCTTAACAGACAAATGAACCCAAGAACACATCTTCTTGCCATATTCCCTCCTTACTCCAGACTCAGAGGCCTATGGGAACAAGAGTAGCTCTAAAGTAGAACTGTGGAGTTAGAGTAGCAGCTTCAGCAGGTCAACAGCTGCTCAGCATTAGGGCATGGTGTTGAGTGAAGGACACCTCCACTATTGAGGCCTTGAATGTACTAGCTGAGTGGAGAGAGCTCCAGGAGCTCAATCAGTCCAAGGCATCTCACTCCCCCAAAATGGGAAAGTATTTGGCTCTGCTGGTGTTAACTCTGGCAGGGTATCCTTGAGACCCTCATAGGCTTCTGAGATCCCAATATCTCTGGGACACCTAACTTTTAGATGAAAAGCTTTTATCATCTTCAGAAAGTCAGAAACATGGAAATTCCTTTATTCCTTATAGGGTTGAATAAGGAAAGTATTATATGTACCCAGCTATTAGGCATCTTCTGTCTCTAGGAGAAAGTCAAGTTTCAGGTTGGCTTTCTGATTGAGTGATGAGTTGGCATCCTGCACCCAGATAGACTGGACCAACCTGGGGATGTGTCACATAGATCCTTATGTCCACTAAAGAAGACAGCCATCACTGGCTTTGCCTCAGGCTAGGGACATGCCCAGGTATGACTGCATCATGTGCCTTGATGTTCTCACCTTCCATGTATGCTCCCTAGGGTGTATACTCAGAGTAAAATACAACTGGATGTTGGAACCTGGGACTTGAGGGGTGAGTATGAGGCTTAGCTTGCATTATCTCTAGCCTGCTGAGCCCAGGATGATCCTTTCCTGTGGTCCAACTTATCTGCTGGATCCGAAACCTGGGTTTCTTATGGAAACATGTAGAAACTTGAGATCCCTGTCCCTGGGAGTTGGGGCATCAGGATGAGATATAGTTTACATCACTCCTCTGGTCTGCTAAGCACCGGGATGATCTCTTGCTGTGGTCCAACTCTTCTGCTGGGTCTAAAACCCGGTTTCTTTACCTGTAGAAACCTGGGACCCCCATCCCTGGGATGTGTGGCATCAGGATGGAGAATAGATTGTTTGCCTCTGATGCTGAGCGTAGGTCTGATCCTTTCCTGTGGCCCAGCTTTCCTGCAGGATCTAAACCTGGGTCTTTTGTAGAAACCTAGCACCCTTGTCCCTCGGGCTTGAGGCATGAGGATGGGATGTAGTTTAGACAGCTTCTCTGGTCTGTTGAGCTCAGTATGATTCTTTCCTGTGGTCCAGTTTCTTCTTTTAAACTAAAAATTGTTATTTCTTTCTTATAGAAACTGGGCACCCCATCCCTAGGACTTGTAGCATGGGAATGAGATGTAGCTTGTATTTCTTCTTTGACTTTCTGAGCACAGGTCGCTAGTCCTGTGGGTGGTTTTCTGTGACTCTGAATGTGGGATTTTGTTCTTTATAGAATCAACCTTTCCACAGATCATTTCACAATATGAATAGAACAGACCTTGGCACAGTCTGTCAGGACAGACTGTTGGTAAATGTGCTTAGTTTCTTTGCTTCACATCTAAGTACGTGGCCAGTGTCTGGACAGGCAGGTGTGGGTGTGAATACAACTCTAACACCTTGCACTGACTTCCAGGCTATATATGAGAATTGTCTTAACCATAAGATCTTAAAGCTTTCATTTATTCTCTAACCCGAGAAAGAGAGTGAAATTCGGAGCATAGATATGCCCCTGGGCCACTTCTCCTTGAAGTTGAACTGATACGTACAGGAGGCATACTAGGTCATAAATTGTTTATAAACTGCTGGTACTATAAGGCCAGCAGCCAGAGGTCTAGATGTGATGGCATATTCTTTTCTAGGCATCCCTGGTCTCTGGACAATGGATTGGCCTTACAGTCCTAGGGCTAAGTGGCAAGAGATCTTAGGAAGCGGTATAAGGGTTCTTCCCGATATAGCTCCCTCTTTGAGACCCAGAACCTGGGGAACTAAGAATGTCTCATTGGAAAAATTAGGGTCCCTTGGACTATGCTGGCAGTTCAGTTTTCTAGACTTCAGGATGCTAAAGGACTAACCCAGCTAGGGTGTCTAGCTTCCTTGGGTCCACCTTGGAAGGTTGATACTTACCATCCATCAAGGGCAGGCTTCATTTACATGAAGCTAAAGTAAGCTTAGCTTTACAAAAGCTAAAGCAGGAGTAGGACCTCCAAGGAAATAAGTAGCAGCACTGGAATTCTGAAGGGAGTGCTGTCCATATCAATAGGTAACAAGGAAAAATCTGGACTCTTGCTCCTAGTCCTTCAGAATGCCATTGCAGGGGAATTAACAAAGGCTGGTGAGTCACTAGAGTGGATTTGTGCTAAACAAAGAGTCCCATGGTACCAAAGGAGACAGCCACATAGAGAACACGGCCAGGAATGGGACCTGGACTGTCCCATTGATAGGGACATACACAATACATAGAAGACACTTCCTGGGTCTATGAAGAAAACTATTCCTAGAATTCTTTCAAGTTTGGATATTGGGTCCATTGGTCCAACATACCCTAGTTGAGGTGAAATATCATGATTTCCCTCTAATACCTGAAGGTCTATTCTAGAATTGATTTCTAGGGATGATGCAGATATGTTATTTGAGATCCTTAAAATCCAATCTCTTCTCTTTGAAAGACTTTTACCTACCTTAGATAAAACACAAAACTATGCAGCTATGTGGGGCTGATGAGATCATGATGGTTAATATCTAGATGGTCTACAATGTCATTTCCTTCTGGGTTGTTTCTTTCCTGTTACAGATGCTGTCATTGAGCTGCTGAATCTTCTAGCACCTTGCTGAGTCATTGAGTTGCTGAGTCTTCTAGCAGATGAGTTCACCTTGCTGGAAGCCCTTGAAGAAAGCTCTGCTCTCTGCCTGTGACTCAGGGTATTCTTCTCTCTGGGGCCCTCCTGCTCACACTCTGCTGCCCTGTGAAGTGGGCTCTTTTGGACTATTGTCCTTTTTCTCCCCTTTCTGACTTTAGGGTTTCTAGAGCCATCAGGCTGATTTGGGGTAGTTCTGTACTGGTATTTTCCCCTTATTAATGCTGTTTCAACTAGGCAACCTCATCACTGTTTCCCATAAGCTAGATGCAGGCTCTTGCCTGCCAACTAGATCATGGCACCTAGTCACTTGACATGTAGGCACTGAACTTCCCAATGGGTGAGTTCAGATTTAGGTTTATTCACCACAGGCTGTACCACCCAGAAACAGAGGTAGAGGCACCATTGGAATCATGGGCATAGTCCGTATCAGGCTTGTGAGGACCTAGTTAACTTTCAGCAGCGCCTCTTTAAAGAGCTTTTGTGCTTTCACTGAGAGGTTCCCAGGGGTGCTATCCTGGGGAAATCAGCCACTTTGGAATAGATGGAGCTCCCAGTTGATTGTGCTGGTGCACACCCTCCAAATGTGCATGAAACGTTGAAATACCAGTACAGAACTATCCCAAATCAGCCTGATGGCTCTAGAAATCCTAAAGTCGGAAAGGGGAGAAAAAGGACCATAGTCCAAAAGAGCCCACTTCACAGGGCAGCAGAGTGTGAGTAGGAGGGCCCCAGAGAGAAGAACACCATGAAATGGTTGCGCAAGCACCACCTTGGGCAGCAGATGTAGCAGTGAATGAGAGAAAGGCCTCTGCCCTCCAGATGAGTGAGGCTGTCTTTCAAGAATGCTGCTGAGGGTCAGGTCAACTCCTGGAGGCAGGCTCATAGAATCCTGCTCAGACTGGCTATGGCTTATGTGGAGCTGATGCTGACGGCACCCATGGGGCATCTGAGGCAGGTCCTCTGGACTCCACCTTCATGTGCTGATTTTATAGTGAGAACTTCAGTCGTGGAGACTGCTGAGGACACATGCTCCTAGATGGAGAGGTAGCATCTTAGACTATGCCCAAGCCTCTGGCAGGCCTTGCCCTGATGATGACTTTGTGCCCAAAGGAGCAGATTGACTTTTTGGGTCATCCATACTCAAGGCTGTTCCTGAATGTTGCTGACCCTAAAAGGTCCTTCTGTGCAAATACACTTAGTGCTAGAGGTGACAGGTAAAATTCCACATGTGAGGCCACTGCTGGCATCTGTCCTCCCCTGGCCAGGAGTTGGGTGTGGGGGATGGGGTGGGCAAGGGTTGTTCTCATTCAAAGAATTCTTCAGCCAGTGTGGTAGTGATGGTGTTTCTGTTAGTGTAACATGCAGTGCCTGTGATAGGAACTGGACATCTTGCTGTTAGTTGATGATCAGAGACCATCTCTATGCCCTCTTTCCCTTTTGCTATCATCACAGGTCACATGAGTACCTCACTGACATGATATAAATGGAAATGCTGTCACTTCTGGTCAAGGGCCATGAAGGATAGGTGTGCTTTCCTCAAGTTCTCGTGCAGAGATGACCCTAAAAGCTATGTATTCTGATGGCATAGCTGAAGGGACCATTCCTGCCTGTACTAGTATGAGAGCCTTGCACAAACCACTGTACCCTTATGAGACTTGGGCCAAAAATAAACCTTTGTGTTAAGCCATCTAGAACTGAGCTACGAGACCATAACTTAGCACTACTTGGACTGATAAATGATCCCTGTGGACCAACCTCTCCCGACCAACCCCATTTCTGCCCATCTCTGACTTGGCTGTGACAGCCATTACTGCTCCTGGGACAAATCCAGATTTCCAGAGCTGTCAGCCTAGGGCCCAGGCCGTGTGCAGGCTTAAGTGCCTTGCTGTTCCCTCTACTTCTGGTAAGATACCACGTGGTCTTGTCTCAAGGACCCACTACTTACTTCTTAGGCAGTCCCCTGGAGCACAGTACAGCCTGTCTCTACTGTGGTACAAGCTGGAGCTAGTACACCAGATTTTCTACAGAATTCTCAAGCTAGTAAGAACTCTTTCCTTACACTTAAGTGGATCAAGATGACATCTTCTTAGAAAGTAAAAAACTAGATCTTGGCCTAGAACTTTAAAGGGAAGCATTTGAACATTCTGCCACAAGAATTCACAAAGCCAAAATAGTGGAAAACCAACACTTGGTATCCACTTATGTTTTGGTGTTGTTGCTTCCATCCTTCTTCAATGTATAGGGGTTTAGCCAGCTGTTAGTCTGATTCTCTGGCACTTATGTAGTCTTGTGGGCTCTTCCAATTGTAAAAGCTCAAACCAATCTGTTACCCATTTGTATTGGTACCTTGATCTTATCAGGGTCGTGAAGACATACTCTGTATGTATGGGGGCCAATTGTTCCGGTCCTTCTGGCCTTTTCCAGGTAGCATTTCCTGACACTCCCTGAAGCAGTGTTACCTGACTGGTGACCAAAGCTGGTAGTACTGAGCAGGGTGTTTGAATACTTTTCTCTATTGTATATTCTTTCAGGCTTCTCTCTTCTGGTAACTTCCAGGCTAGGGCGGCTGGACAGCCTGGGTTCCCAGGGCCCAACCCTGCACAGATTTGTCAGTGTGATTATCATCCCTTAATTCCATTAAAGTCAGGTTTGACAATTGTCATCCCAGGGGTCTTCAACACCTGAGTGAACCTTGAGGTTTTTGAGGGCATCATGGGCATAGATAATGTCTGAGGCTACCCAGCAGATGCCTGGCCACAGGCATAGTTCTGGAGATCTTAGCAAGAGGTCTGTTTACTAACTTGTCAACTCTCTGGGTATAGTGAGTCAAGGCAGCAGGAATACGGACAGGTCCATCTAGAAACTTTCATCTGGAAGTCAGTGGGCAGTACTGGATCCTTCCATTACAGATCCTTCTGACTAAAATATGAGGAGCCTGCCCCAGGGTTGGAGGTGAACAGGAATGAAGCTACTGCATTAAGTCAATGGTATGCAGGGATCTGAGAAGGAAGGAGCTACAGCCCTTACAGTGCAGAAAAAAAAAAAAAAAAAAGGCAGTGTGAGGAGCTATGAAGAAGAAATTCAAGGCTGGCCCAGAATAAGGACTGAACTTATAAGTCCAGGGACTTCCTTGGTAGCTCAGATGGTAAAGCATCTGCCTGCAATGTGGAAGACCTGGTTTCGATCCCTGGGTCAGGAAGATCCCCTGGAGAAGGAAATGGCAATCCACTCCAGCACTCTTGCCTGGAAAATCCCATGGACGGAGGACCCTGATAGGGTAGAGTCCATGGGGTCGCAAAGAGTTGGACTCGACTGAGCAACTTCACTTATAAGTCCAGAGGTATCACCACATACTTCCTGCCTCTTTCATATACACCTGACACCTCAGGTGCCGCATCTATGGAAATAAGACTAGGCCTGACTGGGAGGCCTGACATGCTAATCTCTCTGAGGCCTAAACTTGGTGTATAAGTAGAATAGGTATATTGATCTTGAGTGACTACGTTTGCAGTTGGCTTATTGAGGGCGGGGTGTGTAGTGGTGACTGGGGATGATGAGCTGAATTCAAGGGATTCCCTAGTGTCTCTGTCAGGCCTTGAGGATGGTCCCAAAGCAACCAGGTAGTATTCATAAACATGTTCCAATAGTTAACTAAACCATGGTACCTCGAGGCCAGCCGCCCATTGGACTCCCACAGCTCTGAGGCCCATGCTCACTTAAGAAGCAGAAAAGTTCCCTAAGTCCAGATAGAACACTATGGGATGCAGAGGAACTGCCTTGGGGAAAGAGCTTGTCTCATACTCCTCAGACCCCAGGACAACCTGGAAGATAGGGCTGGATGCTCAAGTGCCTAGTCTTGTGAGTTTCTCTGAAGAAATAAGGATAGAGTATCTTGTAGCAATTTCATAATTTCTAAGAGTTCCTCAGTGAGTGGCATCCTCAGTAAGGATGCCAGATAAAAAGGTGGTACGACCCCAGCTTGGAAAATGGGGTTGACTATAGAAACTTAAGCCAGAGTCAGACCATGCCAGGTCTCTTGGGCTGGGTTGAAGACCCTGTTATATGCCCTTTGAATGCTAGGATCCTATAAAAGGGATTTAAGCAGGGGCAGGAGACCAGTGACCAGATAAGACTATCTTTAAAAATAACTCAGGATTTTAGATGAGAGCCTGGCTGGACTTCAGTGAAAACTTCTGGTGATCTCTTAGAAAGTTGTAGCTCCTCAGGTGAGAAGGGGGGAAAAAACTTGGGGTAGGGAAGTCAGAGTAAAATATATGGGTTCAAGAAATTCTTAGGAGGTAGGACAGAGTCAGTTAAAGGAGAGAGGCAGAAAACAGCTTTTGGTCATCTAGAGATTATCTTGAGGTCCACAGCATGACATCAGCTGAGGCATCCTTCTAGTTCCTTAGAAGCAGAAACAAATTCAATATAGGGCAATCTTGGTTTGAGTTGCTCAAGTGAGGATGTCCAGCAGGAGGAGAGATCCCTGGAGATCAGGAACAGTCTGGGCAGGAGGCAGTTACTGGTGTGCTGATGGAAATAGAAGATTAGCAAGCATGAAATCAGACTACAAGCTGAGAAGCAGGCCTAAGAAGGAATCCTGTAAACTGTCACCTCTTCTGCCCAGGGTTTATAACTGGAGACTGAGCAATAGGGACGACAATGGAATTATCCTTAGGGGATAATTATCCTTAGGGGATAATTATCTGTAGGCTACTGGAGCCCTCAGGAAGAATGTCAAGGTAGGGGAGGATTATAAGACTGGGGCACACAAAGTGAGATGGAGAATGGGCTGCTCAGCTATGTCTTTAAAAAAAAAAAAAAAATTATAGAAGGTTAAAAAAAAACAATTATAGAAGGTCTAGTTTAGAAACATATTCTAAACTAGACCCTATAACTATGGATAGAAAGTATCCAGCAGCAGGTAAGCTGAAGCTAGAGAAGGATGTCTTATTAAAATAAGCCTCCTGAGAAAGAAGTGTTTGCATTAGACTTTCCCTTAAGCTTCTGTCACTGTGTTAATGGTACAGAGGGGCTAGTTAGAAGCTGGCTGCTGATCTTACCCCACAGAAGCCTTCTGGGATCTGTCTTGGTGGATGTCTGAGGCCAGGGACCAAGGTAGATACCTGGGAAACATGCCACACATAATCTGAGGCAGGCATCTCCAGGATGCCCAGGAGCCACCTTGGAGAGAACTTGTTGTTCTAGAATCTAGACAGAAAGCAGGGCCTTATTACAGTTCAGGACTGGACCCAGTGCCTTTTTTTCACTCATTACCCATCTTTCAGAGTTTAACTGCAGTAGGTAGTGGCATCTGGGGACCCAGGCTATGAGCATCCTGGCTTCTGGCCCACTCAGTGCTATATGGAAGATTGTCTTCAGAGCCTTCTTCCTGGTTCTCTTGAACTTGTTCACTTTCCCTTTAATCTGCGATCTCTGTTCATGCCAACCATGGAGATGAAGGCAATGGCAGCCATGGCTCTTGGCATCTGGGCACTTTGTCTGCTTGTGTGTTGTCTCACAGCTATGCCAGGCACTGGGACTCATCTAATGAGGTCCATTTGGATCCCAGCTGGGCTGGTGGTTTCTCTTCAATCTGTTTTTCCTCTCCTGCCTCTGAGTCCCAGTTTTCATCTGTTGCCCATAATCTAGTGGGTTAGGCATCTAAGGTCTATAAATCTGCCTAATTAAATCTCAGTTTACCCTTCACCCTAGACATGTGGATCAGGTTCTGGCTCAAAGAAATAAATGAGGCTGGAATTTGTCAGGGCCATCCCTTCACTAAATTTACTTGTGTAAGCACCTCTCTTTCTTGCCTCTTTTCCCAGGCCATGTCTCCTAAGAACTCTTGGCCCCAGGGGTTGCTTTAGAACTCTTATGTAGGAAGACCTTGGCACTTGTCATGCAACTGTGTATGTGGAATATCACCTAAGCAGTAGACCATGAACTTGACATGCTTGGTGTTAGTAGAAATCATGAAGAGACCAGGGTCCCTTAATACTGTTGCTTTAGTCCCATTAGAGAAGCTGAGACTTCAAGAATACACCTTGACCAGAAGACCACAGAAGACAAACACTTGGTCTTCCCTTGGACAGAGACCAGAGTTGGCCCATAATCTGGTCCCCACTGTCCTGCCATAGTTATTGCAGGATTTGTTCTGTCCCACTTTACTCTGCTTGGATCAACAGCCAAGGTCACTTAGGAAGCCTCCTTAAACATCTGTCCCACAGACCTTCCAAGCCTGTCACCCTATAACACATCACCTAGGGACCTGCTTCTCTCTTCAACCTGAGAAACTTCCTGGGGAGGTCTATCTTCTATAGAAACTTCACACACAACTACTGGACATCAGCTTTGTCATGGCCTGGAGTGTAAGAGAGCCAAATCTCTGCCTTTAGGGAGCTCAGATTAATGAACGACAGGTCACAGTAGTATGTGACATCCCTGGGCTATAACATGTATGTGCCAGTCAAAGCCTAAACTCAGCATGGGAGGCTTACCAGAAAGCTCTGATTCTGATTCAGGGCTCGGAATTGCATTTCTCCCCAAAGAGCGTCTCTGAGAAGCTTTGTGCATAAGTTGGGGACTGCCTGCACCTTGCATAGCCTCTCTCAGGGCTGGGTGCCCCCCAGCTTAGCTTCTAGTTGGAAGCGGGAATACACACTCAGGTGCGCACTGGCTCACAGGGCTGTATCTGCTCAACAAACGCACATTGTGTATGGCAGGGTCTCTCTCAGAGGGGAAACATGGCTTAGGTTTTCATCTTCTACTCAACCTTGCTGGCTCCCCTTCTTTCTCTCCCATGCATACTTCCTCTTGAACTTGACCTTGAGTTGCTAAAAGTCCATCCAGAGTAGGTTCCTGATTCCTGCCTGCTATGAGTAGGGACCCTGGATCAAACCTTTGGCTGCCTTTCTGTACCTCAGCATTCTCTGTATACCAGGATCCATCCCAATTCCCTGCTGCCCATAAGATATGTTCTCCATGGCTCCTTCATCTTTCTCTTCCACTCTCCTCTCTTGGTCCTCAGACTTGACTAACATTCTCCTTGCAGCCTGGTACCTGGGCTCCTTACTATATCCTACTTGTTGCCTCTGACCTTTTGGTCTGGCTGCTGCCCCTCAGGCTGCTTTGACCCCCTTTCTGGCAGTCTACCTCTCTGGTTTTGCTTCCAGTACCTGTCCTGTGATGGTTTAGACGTCAGGTCTCCTCCTTGAACCAGGGTCTGTGTTCATAGGTGAGTCAAATGTACTAGTTTTACATCTAGACAGCCTTCCTTTCTATCCAAGAGTGAGACCGAAGCTCCGTAAATTTGCAAGAAGAGAAAGTTGTAGCCTTGCTGTGGGCACTGACTCTCCAGGAGTGGCATATGTATCTTTCTTGTGACCCTTGGTTAGGCAGTGCCTGGGACCTTAGCAGCTGGATCTGTTGGCCTGGGCTGGCAAGGGTGGCAAAGCCCAGACACAGAGAGTGCTGGGCTAGAGTGGTGGCTGGTCTTTGTGCAGACTCTAAGGGTATCCAAAGAACATCATGCATAGCCAGGGCAAGGGGTACAGACTGGTATCCCTTTGAGCCTTGTACCCTCCCCACCCTTTGCATATCTCCAAAGGAATGGTCTTCAAAGTATAATAGAACAGGGTCTTGGAATACTGAGCATGGATCTACCTCCATGTACAAGCTGGTTTGCCTCTGGCCTTCTAGACTAGCATACCCAGGAAGTGAGTATTGTAGGCCTGGAGAGTGTAGAGACAGGACCTCCACAGACTTCTTGCAATTCTAGCCTTAGGATGTGCTGAGGCTGAAGTAGGAAAACAACCCAGACAGAAGGCATCAGTTGAGTGTAGGTGATAAGCAGATGGAAGGGATGATACCTCTGGGATTTGTCTGGATCCAGGCAGCATTTCTGGAGATGGGAGAATTTTTTCACAAATGGCAAAATTGGAAAAGGTAGGGGAAGAGGCTGAGACAGTATCAATATTAGAAGTTCTAGGTTTTCCCTATAAATCTGAGGTTTGGTCAGGCATGGAACAGAACACAGGATCATAGAATCATAGCATAATCCATGGTGTAGCTAGAGTGAATCTTGCCTTGGAGGGCTTGAGCCAGAGGGCTCTCATGGACAAGACAGGGACAGGTCTATGTAAGCATCTCACGTTCCCCAGCTGAGATTTGACAAAGTACATGGTGTCCTAGTCGTGCTTTCCAGCACTGAAATGTAATCGTCTGGGAGGTAGAAATAGGCCACTAGTGCTAGACCTTGGCAGAAAGAAGTCTTGAGGCATTTCTCCTGGGTTCTATGGCCTCCTGACTTCTCTGTCTCCCCACAGAGAGATCAGTGTTGCTCAGAAAGTCTCTGACACAGTGAAGTCCTAGTAGTAGGGACCTAGAACACAGATCTCGAACCTGTTTCTGGCAGAGGGCACTCTAAGTGAAGCCTGTCCAAGCCATCACATGCGCCTGGCTTCAGCCCCACACTGAGACCACAAGAACAATAACCCTTAAACACAAGAGTGCCTTTCTCCAGCCTGAGGCTTTCAGAGGGGTGAAGGGGTATGTGGGAGGGTGGGCCGGAGGCAAGAGATTGGGACTGGGAGAACCAACCTTTACAACAATGATAGCCAGACCTACACATGGTGACCAAGGTGGTGGAAGGAGGTACTGCCACCTTATGCGTGTGTACCCCCAATGTGTGGACTTCCTTTGGAGAGCAATAAAGGCCACTGGGCAGACTGATCTGGCCTGGAACGCTGGCAGTTATGAGAAGGCGCTGGAAGTAGTACTAGTAGAAGTTTTGTAGAAGATGTCTCAAGTCAAAAGTGTGTCTGTGTTTGAAATAGAACTTGTATCAGCAGCTGAGCTGGAATCGAAGCTGGAGACGCTGTGCTTGGACGCAGGCCCTTGGTCCTTATGCAGGCAAAGCACAGTGTGTCATTTTGATCATGGTGGCCCTGCAGCTGGTCATCACATCAGGATGCTGAATAGTCAGTAGATTCCAGTCACTACTATGGAGCAGCCAAAAGATCTTCCCAGAAGGCATGGGATTGCCATACAAGAACCAGGGATCTCCTTATTTTTCCCTGGGAGCATCAACTTTCTCTGTGAGTGGCTCCTGACGTGGTCCTTTCAGTAGAATCTAGGACAAGCAGGTGACTGAGCAAGCAGAGTCCAGGCAAACTCTGTACCCGTCTGACCAGGCTGGTGCGCACAACGGCTCTAGACAGATACACCGAGAAGGCCAAGTCACCTCCATCCACAGGACTAGCAGCCCCAGTGAGGATTCGCACCTGACTACCCACTTGGCTCCTGCTCTATCTGAGAACCTGCAGTAGCTTCACACAGACTGTGAGCCTGGTGCTGAAGCAAGACTGACACTCAGCAGAAGTGGCTTCTCACTGAGGCCCAAAGCTTTCCTGTGTCCTTTTACAGTGCATGGACATCTATTCAGGTAAAAATTCCTACGTACACTGGAATTTGGGTCTCTGCATGTATCTGACCTACACCATACACTGCCTTCCATTCCCACATGTAAGGTCCCAAGGGCACCCATTAGTATCACTAGGGGCTAGAGTCTTGTGCTAAAAAGACAGAACATCTCAGCACAAATATCACCATGGTGGGAGACTTAGACTCAGTAACCAGGACCACTGCTCTGACCTCTGTTTCATCTCTGTATGTTCCAGAATTCTTGGGAAACATGGAAGGAAGACTTGGGCCAAAGCCAATATGAAGGACAGAAAATGTAGCAACCGCATTTGGCTAAAGGCCAAGAATGAATAGATCAGGGCCTTCGGGCATGAAGGCATGCCTGGAAGGCATGGGCCAGCATACCATAGCCTCCAGCTGCAGGAGGTTCCCTTGTGAGCCCATGGCCTGGGGGTGGGGAGAGATGGGCCCTGAAGTAGCATATAACATATCCTATATCCCTACTTCTGCACTAAGATGTGGCTATGACTGAAGGGTTGCAGGTGGAACAGGAATGCTATGGTCACAAAGAGCAGGGGTGAAGGAGGGCTGAACACTGCAGACTAGATCCCTGGGTATCACACTGGCCAGGCTATAAAGCCCTTTCTTTTCTCCCACACCCTGCTTTCTACCCAGAGTCTGGCACTGCTTGGGACCGTAGTGGTGGTGACCTTGCAGCTCAGGCCCTTGGCATGGAAGCTGGCCTTCTCATGGTGGCTGTGGCCTGGCTTCAGGGATGCTTCCTCAGTGGCTCTATGGACAAAGGCATTCCACAGGGCAGAAAACCAGTGGAGCATCCTCTGTCTGAAGTCTGGACTGTGGCCCTCCCTTAGGTGTGGCAGAGATGGCAAGGAACTTCCATTCTGTGTGAACAGGTGAGAGCCAAACCTGGGGAGGTCAGGGTTGTGTGGATAAACTAGCCATGCTGGCTGTCTCTGACCACTTACGGTCTGATCCCTCTGCCTCTGCTTGGATTTTTAACATTTTGGTCCTAGTGGGAAACACTAGGCACCCACAAGCACTAGGAAACACAAGCACCCACTAGGCACTAAGGAAGCAAACTTGGATACCCCCTCTTGCAGGTCGAACAGACACAGGACTCAGGCTCCATCGATATGCCTGCCTGTATTTGGAATAGAAGCCAATGAGGCAAAGCTTCAAGGACTCTGGATCATAACCTTCTCTCTGCTAACTGTGACAACTGCAAAAAGATCAAGCTTCAGGCAGCCCTGGAACTGGCCACATCTGTCACATAAGCAATGTCAGCTGGAGAAGCCAGCATCCACTGGAGGGGTTGAGGTGTTCTCACCAGAAAGGTCTGCTGTGTGGCAAACTTCAGCTCTCCTAAGGATTCTACAAGCCACCCCCAGTCTTCATGAGTTCCTTTCTCTGCTTACATTGGCCAGAATAGGTTTTCATTGTCTTATAACCAAGGACCTTGCCTGAGAGAATCGCAAGCTGGACTGGCTGGCAAGGAACTAGACCTTAAAGGAAATGGACTGCATTCTGGCCTACTAGGGGCTGAAGGTGGAGACAATTCAGCTGGTATGGAGGTGTGAGATTCTCACAGCCTGTGGTGTGTGGAAACAGAACAGTCACAGAGAGCAATGGGCTTTAAGCTGCCCAGCGGCCACTCAGCTTGGTCTTGTCGCATCTTTCATGCTGCTCAAAGGGAGTGGTTTTTCACCCAAAGCCATGCTTCAGTGAACACACTGCTGCTGGGCCTTCCTTACATCCTCTTTTCAGTAAGAAGTCTAACACTTGGTAGGCAGCTTTGGTTTTTGAAGACAGCATGTGCCATAATTGTCCTGGCTGGGGTGGTGACCTAAAAAGACTGACTTTAAGTGGGACCCAGAACAGGACACAGCTCTGCTCCTTGGTTCCCAGCATCCAGTAGAATGTGGTGTCCAAGTGTTTATAGCAAATCAGAGTGAATTATAGAACTCCTGGGAACCCTGATAGGGGTGTACACTGAGATTCTCCTAAGGTTTCAGGGCTGCCTTCTGCAAGTAACTGTTCTTGAAGTGGTACTTGACTTGTTATTTTGTCCCTGGTAGAAAGTGGATACTGTCTATAAGAATAAGCTGTGATGTACCCAGCCATCATTAGGCATGTCCAGTGGTCCATCAGATGGAAATCCTATGTAAGAGCAGGTCCAGGTAGGTCTTAATAACACACGTAAATTACATGAGGACTTGGCTAACATAATGGCTAAACCTACTACTTCAATCCATTCCTATCTTATGGAGCAAAATCTAGACATGGGTGTAGATAATATACTAGTATCAGCTGGATAGTGTTCTAGCCCCACTCAAGGTGACCTTGAAGGACCACAGAAAAGGAAGCCTTTCTAACAGACAGGACTTTGGGCAGGCCATTTTATCTCTTGTCTGGAAAGGCACACGGTCTAAAAGATCTACAAAAGGTTAAGGCTATCACTGCCGGCCATGGACTTGGGAGCAAGACTATATGATTAGTGACAAGGAGACTTAGGGAAGAAGTATATGGGTAAGATTCTTCAAAAATATCCAAATTGTGTTGCTATCCCTTGAGAATGCTCACAAAGGCCCCGCTCTGGAGAAGGTTCTTAGTTAGATGAGCTAGGTGGTCTGCCCTCTGATTGATCAGCCTCTTTCTTCAGGTACCACAGTGCTTGATTAAAAGACTCATGAATGAAGTGATGGGAGCAAGATCAAGACCAGGCATGGGTCAAATTAAACTTCTCATAAGGACTGAACTGACAGCTACTGAGACCAACTGGCCAGCAGCAATGACTCTGAACCCCTGATAAAGTATCAGTACATAAACTTGGGAAAGCAGTCAGCTACCTGATAGTGGGTTCCCTTCATCAAACTCATAGAGCTATTTGCCATTACTGAAACAGATAAATCCAAGGAATTATACCTTTCCCTGCCCACCAAGTATGTTAAAACCATCCACAAACTTGAATGTCCTCTATCCACCGCATCTGATGAAGGAACTAGTTTCTTAGAATAAATCAATAGGCTGAAGCCCATGGAATTCTCTTGTGTTTGCATGTACCCCACCTCCCAGAAGCAGCCAGCCATATAGGACCATGGAACAGTCCATGGAAACTCCCATCATTGTGCTACATCGGATTCAGCACCCGGGAGGTTGGAACACTACAGAAGGTGCAGAATATGGTCTAAACCAGAGACTGATGGGGTCACTCCCTCGTGGACGGATTGCTTGGATCTAGATACTGGATGGTGGAAAAGAATGAAAACCCCTCACTGTAACGAAGGTCCTATTCATAAAATTTCCCCTTCCTACATTTCTGGACTCTGCTAGTTTAGAGGCATTGGTAGGTAAAAGAGGACTTAACTAGATAATACAATTATCTTTGAAATAGAAGTAGAGAAAGGCTGTAGTCATTTCTCTGCTACTTTGAACAGGAAAGGGGGGTGGTTTACAATATTGGCTGGGGTGATCTTATCCAAGAAAACAAGATGATTCTATGCAGTAGAGGCAGGGGATGTACAGGCACAATCCAGGCGATCCCCTGCCAAGACATCTCGTACTCTGGTGGATTAGTAGACCACAGAAACCTCTGCTAGCAGTTCTATCAATGGTATGATTCTCAGTAATGAAGTTGTGGGTCATTCCACCATCTAATAAGCTGAAGTTTAAGGCAAAGGGAATAATGAAGTCTCTTTTGGAAGATGGGTCACAAATAACCATGGCCTTGTACTTGTTTTAATAAAATGTCCTTAACAATGATCTGTGTTTATCCTCTTTGCAGTGATAAGTTTACCTTATGTAAGGTATGATGGGGACAGTTGACACTCTAGTCCATAGGTCACAATATGACAGGGTTGGGGTAAACCTAAGTATTACCTCATATTGGATTATAATAGAATATAGCTGACTTGGATATTCTCCTTGCTAGGGGACCAGAGGATGGGTATCTAACCCCCATTGTATCACACTTCCTTGAAGTATAGGAAGAGTGGATGTTGATGTTTAGTAGTAAAAGGGGGTGGACTAAAGTGAATATTTAAGGATGACTTACTGTGAACTTGCCCCTCTGTCTAGATGTTTGTCTTCTGGCTGTGTCAGCGTCTTACATGAAGGTATCTTCAACTTGTCTCAGCTAATTTTATAGCTTGTGCTTGAAGGTGCAACAGTGGGATCTTGAAGCAGTTCTGGGCTGTGATTTGGGGGGTAGGGAAGGAGGTGATATTCTGGCTGATTCCTGTTATCTGAGTCATTACCTGGGCTCTATAGTCTAATTGACATTGACATTGAAGTTGCTCAGTCGTGTCCGACTCTTTGCGACCTCATGGACTGTAGCCTACCAGGCTCCTCCGTCCATGGAATTTTCCAGGCAAGAGTACTGGAGTGGGTTGCCATTTCCTTCTCCAGGAGATCTTCCCTACCCAGGGATCGAACCCAAGGTCTCCCGTATTGTAGGCAGATGGTTTACTGTCTGAGCCACCAGGGAAGTCCCATATATTATTTCTACTTAAATCAGTGTTTCTGATCAATATGGCCATGGTGTGACAACACTGAAGATGCTCTGGATCATGTTCTTTGGCCATGGTTAAGCTACTACCCCATTCTCTAGATAGGTTGAAGGCCCAGACTGTCCCCTAGGGTCTGTATGTCCTGTCACATACAGCAAACCTTTTAACAGCCATCTCCTTTTTGTTTGCTCTCTAATCTTAATACCCACACATGGTCAGAGTCTATAGGAGCATGGTTAGAACTGCCCATGAACCTATAGATAAATGACCTTAGCTTTTTTCATGCATACTTCAGTCACTTCAGTCATATCCAACTCTTTGTGATCCCGTGGACTATAGCCTTCGAGGCTCCTCTGTCCATGGGATTCTCCAGGCAAGAATACTGGAGTGGGTTGCCATTTCCTCCTTCAGGGGATCTTCCCTGCCTCTAACCAGGAATCTAACCTGCCTCTCTTACGTCTCCTGCATTCGCAGGCAGGTTCTTTACCACTAGCACAACCCAGGAAGCCTGACCTTAGCTTTTTTTAGCCACTCTAAAACCAGTTACCTGCAGTATTGCCTGTCCTGTTGACCCCCCACCCCGGCTATGCTCAGAATTCTTCTTGACCATCAGGCTCAGTGCTCTGAGGGCCCTTCACTTTTCTCCTAGAGAAACTCCACCAGGAGTTAAGCCCACCCTTGTCCCTGATTGCTCTGTGTCTCTTGCTCCTCTGACCCAGAGGCTGTATTCCCATCTGTGCCTTACCTGGATGGCTCAGAGCTTGGGTGCAAGGGGCTCAATCCTTTTCCAAACCCAGAGGAGAGGAATGGTCTGGTTCTGTCCTTTGACTTGATGCCTCCTGTCTAGGGCTCCTGGGGGCTGTGGCAGCTTGAACCATAAGAATCAGTACCTTTCCTTCTCTCCACCCCTCTCATGAGCAGTCAGACCCCACCAGACTTATCCCCCTCACTTTAGCAGGGGTTTTCTTACTCTCTAAATACCTTCTTAGGTCTGTGGGATATAGATGAACTTGACATTACTCCTCTTCTTGAAAACCTCAGTACTGGGTGGGGGCAAAAGGCCTCTTATTGAATGTAATAGCAGGTGGGAATCAGAAACGCCAGACTTGGGGTCAAGGCTAAGAATAAGAATTCTTTTTGTAGGTTGGGAAGTGGATGTCACACATAGATCTTCCATCCACCACTCTGTCTACCCTGGATTGCTGCAAGAGTGTCCTAGTTGACCTTGATGGTCTCTGGGTTTCCATTCCCATCACCCTCCCATCTGTTCTCAATATTTCAAGTGTTAACTCTTCCATACACATGACAACATGGTTTTCCCCAACAGAACCCATGGTAGAAACAGAACCCTAGTAGAAATTCAGATGCTTTGTTCAACAGGGTCCTGGTTACCTCTACTGACTACTGCTACTTCCAGAATCCCCTCTGATGCCTTTATATCTTGCTGGGATGTTCCCTCTGCCTAGAACTCCAAGGAGGTGGCAACAGCAGTGTCCAGCATGTGCTGGGTGTGTAGTTTGGGAAGACTCAGTCCCCTCATTCAGATTGAAAATAGGCTGACCGGCAGATATTTTTCTCTCTCCTCTGTCCCTAGTACCAACTGAAACTCTTCCTGGACCACCAAGAGACTTCCGAGTGTCTGCCTTTCCTCTTGGTGACCCTTCTAGGGTGGCAAGGAAGGAAATATGGGGCTTATAAGAGAGGGCATGATAACTAAGATGTACTGGGCACTTAGTGTGCTCCTGAATGTTCAAACATGCATTAACTCATTGAGCCCTCATACTAACACAATAGAAGGTGCTGTTGTTTCATTTTATGAGAAAACTGAGGCCCAGAGGGGTAAAGCAATTGCTTAAGTTTATATGGTTGGGATGTGGTTGAACCAAGATTTGATCTTAGACTTTCTAGTTCTAGGGTATTTTGGGTTCTCAGGAGAGACAGAACCAAAGGGGTATGTATAGATATAGATCCTTATTATAAAGAATTGGCTCACATGAGCATGGAGGTTGAAGAGTCCCATGACCTGCCATCTGGAGACTCGGAAAAGCTGATGGTGTAGCTGCAGCCCAAGCTTCAGTCCCTGAGAAGCAGGAGGCTGATGGTGTTAGTCCTGGTCAGAGCTGAAGGCCTAAGAAAGAGAAGATGGATGTCCCAGGTCAAATGGAGAGCAATATAGATCTTTCCCCGCCCTTTTTGTCCTATTTAGGCCCCCAAGGGGTTGAATGATGCCCACAGTCATTGATGAGGGAGATCTTTGCTCAGTTTACCTATTTAAGTGTTAAATCTCTTATAGAGACAACCTCACGCATACATCCAAAACAATGTTTTAACAGCTATCTTGGCATCCCTTAGCCTGGCCAAGTTGACACAGAATTAATCATCACAGGTATATGTTTTTCCCCAATGAAAAAAATTCAAACATAGCCTAGCTGATGGAATTTTACAGGGAACATTGATACACTAGTAACATTTCACTACGCTTGTTTTATCACTTATCTACACATTTCCATCTTATTTTTGATGTGTTTAAAGAGAAATTATATATATTTGTATACTTCCTTTAAATACTTCAGCATGGATATTTAAGGTTTAATATCTGAGTTTTTCACTTGATGTAAAATGGGCACGAACTCATATTCAGCCACCTTGCTCTATTGCTTCTGTACACAGCACAAAACTGACCAGGCCATCCTACAGTGGTCATTTTACAAATGTTTACTGAACTGTCATGTGTGCGAGGGTCAGGGCTTATGAAGATGGATAAAACTCTCTGCTAACGAATTTCACACTGAATGCAAAACTGAGCAGCACTCAGTGAGAGGAATGTGCAAGTACAACGGGGGCACGAGGATGTATGAGGCTATCCATGCAGAGGGGATGCCAGGGAAGGCTTCACAGAGGAGGTACTGGGTAGAATTTCAAAGTAAGACTTAGTCAACTAGCCAGAAGCAGTTCCTTGGGTGGAAGGAACATCATGTGTGAAGTCAGGGAGATGTGAATTGGGGTGACTTAAAAGATGCTTGCTTCTTGGAAGGAAAGTTATGTCAAACCTAGACAATGTGTTAAAAAGCAGAGACATCACTTTGCCAACAAAGGTCCATATAGTCAAAACTATGGTTTTTCTAGTAGTCAGATATGGATGTGAGAGTTGGACCATAAAGAAGGCTGAGCAATGAAGAATCAATATTTTCGAACTGTGGTGCTAGAGAAGACTCTTGAGAGTCCCTTGGACTGCAAGGAGATCAAACCAGTCAATCCTAAAGGAAATCAACCTTGAATATTCATTGGAAGGACTGATGCTGAAGCTGAAGCTCCAATATTTGGCCACCTGATGAAAAGAAGCGACTCATTGGAAAAGACCCAGATGCTAGGAAAGACTGAGGGCAGGAGGAGAAGGGTGCGACAGAGGATGAGATGATTGGATGGCATCATCGACTCAATGAACATGAGTCTGAGCAAACTGTGGGAGACAGTGAAGGACAGGGAAGCCTGGAGTGCTGCAGTCCATGGGGTTGCAGAGTCAGACATGACTTAGTGACCGAGCAACAACAATGCAGCTGTAGGTAGAACTGAGGATGGGGATAAGGGCTGTTACTTTCCTACTTCTGCAGTACCAAATGGACACAAACTTGGTGATTTAAAACAAAAATTAATTTTCTTATGACCCTGGATGTCAGAAGTCTAGTAGTAATTCTGTCTGGGCTAACATGAAGGTGTTGGGGCTGGGTTCAGAGGAGAATGCGTTTCCTTGCCTTGTCTGGTCTTCCCACATTCATTCTAACTTCAAGGCCAGCACTGACTGTGCAGCCTTTCTTATATCACGTGTTTCTGATGCTGCCTCCACTGTCACATCTCCGACTTGCCAATCTTTTTCCTTGTAAGGACCCTTGTGATTACATTGGGCCCACCGGGATAATATAGGATAGTCTCTCCACCTCAGATCCTAAAATTAATCTCATTTGCCAAGTGCCTTTTGCCATGTGAGGTAACAGTCCCAGGTACTGAGACGTGGACATCTTTGCAGGAACATTATTTTGCTGACCACAAGGGGACTGGGTGATCTGGACCACCAGGACTATGGAGCTGGGCTTGGCCTGAAGCTTCTGAGAGGGGACAGCCTTGGCTGGGCTTGACTTAACAGAGGAAAGGCTGGATTGAGTGCAGAGAAGGGGCAGCCCAAGTCTGGTCATTGTCTTCTCTACCTGTTGGGATGGTGCAGAGGAGAAACCCAGGAGAAATTTGCAAAATGAATAAAAAGCGAAGTGCGTCTGGCTGGCTGCCAGGTGGTAGGGGAACAGCCCCTCTGAGGAGCCAAACTCTACCTGGGAGGGAGCTGGGAACCACAGCAGGAGGATGGCTCTCCTGGGAGACCCAAGCCCGGTGCCCCCTCTCCACACAGCGTGAGGGTTAAGACAAGTCTATTACTGTTTCCTTGTCACTCTATCACCCGTCTAATGGCCGTCGATAGTAGCTGAATGAGAATTGATGGGGAGATAGATTTAATTAACCCCAGTGTCAGCAGCTGCGGGCCACCCGTTTTTGCGTTAATAGAGTGGCTGCCAATCCTCTCCCGGGCTTTGCTGGAGAGATGGGGGCAGAGGTGGCCAGGCAGAAGGGAAGCGGGGGCTCAGCGTGGGCCCACTGCTCCCCTCCTCTGAGAGCAGGCAGTCGCCTTGTCAGCCTGACCATGCCACCTGGCTCTGCTCTCTTGTCTGCAGATCTGAGCAGGGAGAGGTTGAGGGCCCAGAACCCACAACTCCCCCACCCCTGGCCCCCAGCCTGAAGACAGGCATCCTGCCGGCCCAGCCCAGCATCCAAGTTCCGCCCCAGTCCAGCCCTGTCCTTGCTGGCCTCCCGGCATGATGTGCTTTCCTCATGCCTCTCCATCCACTCTGTTTCCTGGGTTCCCCGTGCCACCCAGGCTGATAGCCTGCCCCTGGGCACTAGCCTCCCATCCTAATGTCCCCCACCCCCATCTTTAGTTCTCTCCCTGTGCAGCCTAAGCCCTCAGCTAGGCACCAACAACAGAAGGCCCACTGCTGCCTCACAGGTGAGGGGACCCTGTCGGGAGTGGTGGCAGGAGGCCTCAGGAGGCTGCCCTCTCAGTTGCCCACTTTGTGTGCAGTGGATCCCACCTGCTCCTTCTGTAAAATGGGAGCTTGGATGAGTGGTCATCCTGATGGGCAGCCAGGGGCCGATGACCTGGGGCTGACGGTCTGGACTTCTCTGACATGGTCTCCTGACGTGGGGTCCCACCATGGGGACAGGTAACGAGGGGACACTAAGGGGGGGGGGACTCAGTGCTCTGTACTCTTCTGGGTGGTAATGTCCAGGGGGATAGGACACTGTTGATTCCACTATGGCTGTGTGCCCAGCACACAGTAGGTGCTCTGTCCGTATTTGTTAAGTGGACACTGTACTTGGGCCTGCCCCAGGCACTGAACATGGAGGGTCTTGGCCCCTCAGGAAGACCTGGACTGTGATTATGGTGCAGATGAGACTGGGTGCCTGGCAGGGAGAGTCTCTTCCCATTGACCCTCGGCTCCTCACTCATTGCTCTGCCCCTCCACGGTCTGTGACCTTGGACAATCACTTTAGCACTGGGAGTTCCAGTCTGTGGGCACACAAATACCATCTCTCTCACAGTTGTGACACTGAACTCAATGAAATGGTATGTGGACCAGGTCCGAGCCACATGCTTGGTAGGTATTCACCACCTGTTCCCTGGACCCAGTTATCCCCACAATACCCACCTCCAGCTTTGACAGAGAGGGAGCTTTGGAGTCTGGAATCTAGAGGCCATGTGGAGTCTGTCTCTGAGAATACAGATCACTCCTGATGAACAGGGATTATCTCAGCCTGGGTGTCACAACAGGGGACATCTGGGTACCGACTCTGAGAGGTACCTGAGGATTGACAGGGTAATACATACAGAAATTCTTTCTCCCTCACCCCCTTATCACTTCAGCCCTGGACTAGGGGTCTGCTCTTTAGGTTGAGAGAGGCAGGCCCATGGTTTCCACTGGCTGCTTACTTCTTGGATCGGCAGGTCACTGAGGAGGGCCCACACTGACTGGGGGCAGGTGTGTGGGCAGCGACCACCCGGCCACCCAGGGCTGCAAGCTACCCAAGCATCCCGTCTGGCAGTCTCCATCCTCGCTTCACACCTCCACTGCCTTTCATTTTCAGCTCTGATTGGTTTTCTTGTTTTAACACATACCCCAGGCCCTGTCTTTGACCCCGGTGATGGATTCAGCCGCTCCCTGGGACTCCAGCTGCCAAGCTTGTCTGGAGCTGCTGGGGGTGGGGGAGGGAAAGACGGTGGAGGAAATTACCCTTCATGTTCCAGGCTCAGCGGTGGGTGAGGAACACCCTCCCCAGGGCCAAGAGGCAGCTTGGGGCTGCGCAGGATGGGGGTGGAGACTGTCAGGCTCTGTCACAGGGAAATGGATTTTCCCTCCCCGGGCCTCCAGTTTGCCTTCCGAACAAGGAAGTATGATGGTGGCGAAACGCTCATGTCTATGACGTGGAAAGTCTGAGTCCTCGGACAAATGGGACATTGATTTTCCTTCACGTTCTGGATGTGCCTGCTCCCAGCATCTGCCTGTGCTGGCTGTGCCTCCAGAGAACTGGCCAGGAACTAGCACTAGATGGTTCTCGCCCTGCCGGACCTGGAGGGGGAGCAGGGCAGGGGAAGGGCCACAAGATTACCAGAGCGTTCTTCCTCTGGAGGACTGAAGGGAGGCAAGGGTGTGCCAGGTGCCTAACCCCCTCCCAAACCTGCTGCCTACGGGACCCACCCAAAAGGAGCCCCCACCCAGGCTCTTGTCACAGAAAATGATAGATGACAGGCTGAGGGTGGCAGTACCTCAGCCAAGCGGATGGGGCAGTTCGAGCCATCAGATGTTTGGCATGCCCAGTGCACAATGGCTAATTGGAAGCATCTGGATAGTTGACTGAAAACAGGTGTCTGTCCGCCAAGATGCAAAGAAGGGAGACCTTGAATGCACCTCCTTTCACTAGCACATCAAAATCGCAACTATCTGCAGAACAACCATCCATGCAAAAGACTGGAATCTACCAGAAAAGATCTACAACTGAAGACGTAAGGAAGGAGCCACGACGAGACGGGCAGGAGCGGTGGACTCGTGATATAATCAAATCCCATACCACAGACTTGAGTGACCCAAGGACTGGAGAAGAATTACAGTGCAGAGGTTCTCCCACAGGAGTGAAGGTTCTGAACCCCACATCAGGCTCCCCAGCCGGGGGTGTCTGGCACCAGGAAGAGGAGCCCCCAGAGCACTGGGCTTTGAAGACCAGTGGAGCTGAATTGCAGGAACCCCACAGGACTGAGGGGAAACTGAGACTCCACTCTTGGAACCTACACCAGGTCTCACTTGCACCGGGACCCTGGGCAAAAGCAGTCATTTTATAGGAGCCTGGGCCAGACCTACGTGGTGCTCTTGGAGGGTCTCTTGGGGAAGGTGTGCAGCTGTGGCAAGCTGGGGACAGCCATATTTAGGAGCTCCTTGGGCCACTGGAAGCCCTGTGCAGTGGGCGGGGCTGTAGTGTGGGCTCCTCCCCCTCGCTGACCGTTAGACCTGGCCCCGCCCACAATCCGTAGTCCACAGTGCTCAGATACCTCAGGCCAAACACGTACTTGAGAGGGCGACAGGGCCCCACCTGCTAGCAGACAGGCTGCCTGAAGACTAGCGAGCCCACACCTGCGTCTTGACACAGACCTAGACAGAGCCCAGCACCCCAGACAGCCATGTATCTACAGATGTGACCCTGAGAGGTGGGAACTTGCGAGAGTGTTTCCTACAGGTGAGCTGAGCACAGCCTGGATCTCAGGGACATGGGCGTGGCTGTGAGAACTATGGGACCCTGCAGGGTCTCCTGATGCTCAGAGGGAATGGGGAGGGAGCAGCTGGCCCCTCGCCTCACGTCAGTCTGAGGACAGGTGGCTCCTCCCTGGCATGATTTAGTGGCTGCCCTGAGCAGCCTCTGCTCAAACCCTGCTCCTGTGTGGGGGCTGGGACTGGCTGGACAGGGCCCCGTGACAGAGGAATGAGCCTGAAGACCTAGTCTTCCAGGCCCATTCTGCTCCCTCCAGCTGTGGGACTTCTGAGCCTCATTTAATTCATCCCTCAAGTTGGAATGTTGTCAATGCATAATGCACAGGGTGGTTGGAAGAGTGCTTTGTAATTGTAAAAGGAGATGTGGACATTTTATTATTTCCAGAACCTCAGGCAGCAGAGCTGGGGTCTCACTTGAGATCTAGTTGACTCCCTTTCCTCCCTGATGCAGGGCCTCCAGGGGAACCTGTGGTAATCATCACAGCCCGAAGTCCTGAGCCCTCACCTATGCCAGGGGCTGAGCTCAGGGCAGGGGATGCCAGTGAGCCATCAGGTTCCTGCTTCCTGGTGCCTTGGTGTCAGACCAGGGATATGAACCCCTCATCTGGCGGAGAACTGAGGGGTATGAGCCATGCTGTTCCAATGGCCCAGCCTCAGATACTCAAGGAAAGGGAAGGCCAGGGAAGACAAGAAGGCTTCCTGGAGGAGGTGGCTCTGAGCTAGGGTTTGAGGGACAAGTGGCATCTAGACATGGGTCCAAGAAGCAGCAAGGGGGCTCCCGGTGGGGGTGGGAGAATGGAGGCATCCCAGGCAGACCTGGGGGTGGGAAAATGTTTGGCTTTCTATCTGAGCTGAGAGGAGAGACATGTGCTCATTAAGTCCTGGAACCGTGTTTGCCTCAGGTTTGGAGGGTGCGGCCGTAGACTGCCCCTCAGCCTGGTTGGCCCTCTATTATACAAATGGGTCACCCCCTGTTCCTAGGTCTGGCCCCACAACCCCTCTCTTCTAGCAAAAGGCATTCTTCCCCACCTCCCTTCCTGAACCTGGGGCACTTGTCCACATCCTGTCAGAAATTCTTGGTCCAAGTCAATAAAAAATGGCTGACATCAGTAAGAAATAACCGTGAAAGCATTTCATTTGGAAAGATGAAAGAACTACGGAGGAGCAATTAGAAGCATGACACATGGCAGCCTCTGGGGGGCTGGACTGAAGGGTGACGATCAAGGACAAGGCTGTCCTCAGGACAGTCGATCAGTACTGACTGTTTAACTTCAACAAAAACGAAAAAAAAAATTTTTTTTTTAACATACCTTCTTGCCTAACCTGAATCCTTCCTACTACAGAGGAAGGCCATCTCCTGTTATCCTGTCCTTGGAACAAATTAGGGTGGACAATGGCTTTTAGAGGAGATCCTCAGAGATTCCCTTGGCTGACGGTGTGGGGCATCATCACTCCTCTGAGCTTGGAGCCATCAGGGCTGAAGAATTTTCTTTGATTCTCTAGGCCCCAAATCCTGATCAGCACAAATAATGTGGAAGCCCAGAGTTCTGGGATCTTCAGGCAGCATGAGCCATGCTGGTACATGGGAGCTGGGTGTGTACCCTGAGCCACACCACCACCTGGCTTCAGTTCTGGTTCGCCCTGGGCCGGCTTGCTCACCTTGGGCAAGTTACATAACCTCTCAGCACTGGCTCAGTCTCCCCTTGGGCAAACACTACCACGTGTTTCCAGAGGTTTGAACGACACACAGAGACGCATCTGGTAGGCTCTTCGTACATACAGTCCATTTGTTGTTTGGATTTTGGAATTGCAGAAGTGTATAAGATGCTAAGCTATTAGATGCTGGATGCAAAAGAAATTTGAAAGGTCATCTTCATTTTGTACAGAAAAAACTGAGGTTCTGAAAGCTTGAGATGAATGAGTCAGAAAAGAACCTGTAAGATCCTCAGCACCCTCCTCCAGCTCACAGGTGGGGCAGAGGCACTGGGAAGTGACTTCAGAGCTGGGAGCAGACGTGGGTCCGAAGGGACAGTGGCAGAGAGGGAGGATAGGAGTGAGGGAAGGAAGCAGGAAGCAGATGCCAGCGGAGTGTGGAGATGATGGTGGGAGATGCGGCCGCTGGGCTGTCCCTCCACTGAAAGGGCACTCTGGGCTGCTGAGTGTGGCAGGAAGTGACTGTGTGGCCGGAAGTGACTGGAAGTGGTGCGTGTCAGGTGTGTTAAACGCAAGGCTGGGGAAATGGTTAAATGTGTTAAATACCGGCTGGGGAAATGGGACCTTCCTAGCTGATCATGTCTTCAAACATATCTGTAAGGACAATCAGTTTCAGGAGCTCCAAGGCTGGCATGGTGGACTGAACAATAGCTGTGCCTGGGGGTGACTCAGGGGATCTGTAGTTTATTGTTCCTGTGGCCAGATAACTCTGAAGGTTGTGATGCAACTTTTTCTGTGACCCTGAGCATTTCATATGATGTGAGTAGCCCCTAGCCACAGAAAGGGGGTACCTGAAAGGAGAGAAGATTTCGTTGTTTTAGAAGTCAGTTCCCCTCCCAGCCAGTCTCACCCCAAGCCCTTGCCAATACAGTCTCTGCTCAGGGAGGTTCTGGGTCTTATTCCCCTTTAAGGAATTCAGAAGTTTCCTGAAAATGGGACCAGGTATTGGGTGCTGCTGCTGCTACTGCTGCTGCTAAGTCGCATCAGTCGTGTCCGACTCTGTGCGACCCCATAGACGGCAGCCCACCAGGCTCCCCCATCCCTGGGATTCTCCAGGCAAGAATACTGGAGTGGGTTGCCATTTCCTTCTCCAATGCATGAAAGTGAAAAGTGAAAGGGAAGTCGCGTAGTTGTGTCCAACTCTTAGCGACCCCATGGACTGCAGCCTACCAGGCTCCTCCGTCCATGGGATTTTTCAGGCAAGAGTACTGGAGTGGGGTGCCATTGCCTTCTCCCGTATTGGGTGCTAGGAGCCTCTATTCCGTGACTGAGCTAGTATCAGGCCCCAAAATGTTTTGGGAACTCCCAAGACTTGGAAGGAAAGCAATGACAAACCTAGACAGCATATTAGAAAGCAGAGACATCACTCTGCCTACAAAGGTCCATATAATCAAAGCTCTGTGTTTTCCAGTAGTCACATATAGATGTGAGAGTTGGACCATAAAGAAGACTAAGTGCTGAAGAATTGATGCTTTTGAACTGTGGTGCTGGAGAAGATTCTTAAGAGTCCATTGGACTGGAAGGAGATCAAACCAGTCAATCCTAAAGGAAATCAACCCTGAATATTCATTGGAAGGACTGAAGCTAAAGCTCCAATACTTTGGCCACCTGATGCAAAGAGTCAACTCATTGGAAAAGTCCCAGATGCTGGGAAAGATTGAGGGCAGGAGGAGAAGGGGGCGACAGAGCATGAGAAGGTTGGATATCATCACTGACTCAATGGTCATGAATTTGAGCTAACTCCGGGAGATAGTGAAAGCCTGGGGTCACAGAGAGTCAGACATGCCTTAGCGACTGAACAATAACAAAGACTGGGATAAGGAGGAGAGATATATCTAAGAAGCACAGTGAGGATCTAGGATTTTTACCTAGTAGAGGGTTTAGGGTAGCAAGCTGGCAGGGATGGGTACTGGGGCTTATCTTGAAGCTGTATTTGCATTTGAAGGTGACTTTGAACTTTGGTAGAATCCAAACCTATAGCAAAGTGATCTGTTCCTACCTTGCCCCTGGGACTCCCAGCCCCAGCATGGATCTCTGATTTCTGGGCTGTCTGCTGTTTAGATAATTCTTCTCTTTGAACCTCAGTTTTCCTCCTTGTCAATGTACCAGCCGGATCTCATTCAGCCAACTGGAGCCAAAAAGCATCCATCTGCTCTCTGTTCTCAGGACAGCCCTGCCATGGTCAGTATTGGTAGCTTGTCCTCTTGGATTTTCTCCAGGTGAGCGTCCTGATCTTAGAACCATTCCCCACCATGAGGGCAGCACTGTGACTGGCAGCACAACCAGTCCCTGCAGGGTCCTAAGGCTTGTCTTCCACAACCAGACACGTCTGGAATTTGCTTGTCTTTTCCCACATGAACTACTGTTTTTACCCATATCTCTTCTAAGCTCTAATTATTCACAACAACCCCCTACCCACCAAAAAAAAAAAAATCACGTTTTGCTTTTACCCCTCTTAACCTTTTTCAAGCTAGCAATATCTTTTTGTATCTTGATTCCAACATCTCATTGTATTAGCTTTCTCTCCCAGCCTGAGTCCTCTGTAAATCTAATAAGTGGCCTTCTGTGCCTTTGTCCAAGCCACTGATAAAAGCATTAAACAAGACATGGTCAAGTTCAGAGAAAGCACTGTAGCCTCTAGAGAGCCCTCCAATTTGATATTGATTAATTAATTAGTCTCTTTGGACATAGCTGTTGAACCAGCTATGGATCTGGCTCACATCCTCTCCACAGGAAAGTCTTGAGAGACTTTATCAAATGCTTACCCAGAAGTTTTAGGTCTACAGCAATCTTCCGATTCATCTCTCCAGGACCCTGACAAAAAATGGGGACTGAGCATGTTTGTCATGACCTCCTGGGGAACCCAGACCAGCCCCCGATGACCACATACCCTTTGATAATTGACCACAAACTATGTGCTTAATGATCATTTCTACAATTTTACTTGGAACTAGCATAAAATTAATTTGTCTACATTTCTAGAATCTCTCTCTCTTCCTTGGAAAACTTGGACATATATTGATCTCCTTTTACCCCTCATTAGTTTCCCATGATTTTTCAAGGGTTGCTGTTTCAGCTTCTACAAACATATCTGTTGGTTCTTCCAGAAATTTCAAAGATAACTAGAGCATACCAGAAGGCAAATTTGTCTAAAGCAGTTAGTTACCTGGAAACTATAAAGAAAAAAATCCTTTTCCTTGCCCATATAAACATTTAAAAGCATATCTATGGTAGACCTCCAAAGTAAAAGTCAATTACAGTAATGTTTCCCACAAATATGAAAAGACTAATTTTTCTGTCATACAAACAGGTCTTAAAAATCAATAATAAAAACAGAAAAATGAGTAGAGGATTTAAACAGGCAGTTTATAGAAACAAGAAATACAAAAGGCCAGTAAACATATGAAAATGTGCTTAATCTCTCACCATTAATGCAAAACAAGGTTAAATCTGTATATTAATAAATTAGCAAAAATTAAAATTTGATGAAACCCAGTGCCAGCAAGGACATGGAGAAACGGGCACTCACATATGTAGCTGGTAGAAGTGTACGTTGCTGCAATCTGTTTGCAAAGGATAGTTTAATAATACCTACCAAAATTTTAAATAAATGTCCTTGCCTTTAGGGATTTGATCACATAGCTATGCAGGTGTTCACCAGCAGCCCCTTTGCCAGGCTCCTGATCATTCTTCTTGCTGGAGAAGGACACCAGACAAGACTCAAGGATCCTTCTTTCTCCATCCTGCTTTAACTCCGTACCACCCAGACTTTCCAGTGCTTACAAGTCCCGTTGTTGCATTTGGGTTGTTTGCCTCTGTTGTTTGGGTGAGATTCTTTTTTCCCCCCGTTTATCTTCATTCAGACCCTATCCTTTGAACTGCAGGTTCATTTCACACTTTTTGTTTTCTGCTGTGGTCTGTTTCTTCTTCCATCCTCTGCCTGGGTCCCTGGTAAACTTTAGTTGACACTTTAGATGCCTCTCCTTTTCTTCCTTGAAGTCAATTGTTTTCACAGGTCAGAATCAGGGCACAGGGTATGGGACCATATCTATCTTTGCTCAGAAAGTTTTCATCTCTGCCTTCCTGAAGTCCAGGATAGCTTTATTCAGCACATTCATATTGAGCACCAGGGTGCTAGGGAGCCACGGTAGAGATTAGATAGGAAGCCAGCTCTCAGAGGACTCTACCAGGAGCACAGTATATGCTGATGAATTATAGTTTAGACTTTTAAAAACTTCATTGTGTCCTAAGTAATGCCCCAACATAGCCTGGACTTTCCTGGCAGACATTGGAATCTTTCAGGAGGTGGAGGGGCAAGGAAAATGAATCATCTGGGCTGTTTCCCCCATCCTGATCCTAATCTGATTGTACTGCTGTGTGGAGATAGCATATGAAAGGAAAGTGTGTTTCAATTCTACTTCTTGGGCAACCTTGGGGCACAAGGGGAGGGTAACTGGTAGGAACATGATTGTTCCTTTTCAGTTGGGGGTTAGAAAACAGAGTCATTAAAAGGTCTCTGAGATTGGAAGAAAGTGTGTGTGTGCGTGTGTGTGCGTGTGTGTGTGTGTGTGCACGCACATGTATTCCACATGTGGGGAACCTGCATGTGAGAATGAGGATGGAAAGTGTGTGTACCTTCATGAAGCCGTGGTGTGGAGGGTGGTGTGGGAATGTGGAGAGAGTTTGGGGTCCCTTCCCCCACTAACATCAAGATTGCAGTAACTGCAGATTAAGTGCTGCTGACCCCAGGAGACAAGCGGCTCTGTTTCCAAGGGAACCACATGGCTCAATCAAGGTCCCTGAAAGGGAGGGTGAGCCAGGATGGAGCAGCCCTTCAACCTTCCAGAGCAGTAGCTCGTACAGCGGAGCTCTCTGACCTGCTTCAGCCTGCTGAGGAATCCTGGGCAGGTCACTTAACACTGCCTGGTCCCTTCACAAGCCCCTGCTCCTAGGAGAGGTAGACAGGTAGTTAAGGCACTTGGCTATCCATATGCCCCCTCTCAGCTCCAGCTCCCCCCTCCCCTCCATGGTCTCTGAATGATCTTGGGATAGTCCCTTTGCTTCTCTGGGCTTGTTTTTCCATCAACACAATGAAAGTACTGGTCAAAGAGTCTCTAAGGATTCCTCCCAGTTCTATGACTTTCTCCTGAGACCTCTCCCCTCTTCTATCACATGCAGACTCCCTGGTCCAAGATGTGAGGGAAAGGGAGGCCCCAGGAAAGCCATTCTCCTTGCCCACCTGCCCCTACCAAATAGCACCAGTTGTGCCATCTCCATAGCAACTGACGCCTCCCCATCTTTAGGGAGTGAGCAGGGTGTTCAAGAGGCCAGTGGTGTTTTTATCAGCAGCTTCAAGCAGGAGCAGAAATGGAAGTTGAATATCAGGAGGGGCTCTGATCTGAGGAGAAGGTGAGAAGGGGCCCCTCAGCCCACAGCCCTTCAGTAGGGTCACTGGAAAGTTGCAAACTGAGCCCCACCCTGTCTAGGGCATCCTGGCCATGGGTCAGTTGCACCTCCACAGAACCCAGCATAAGGCAGCCTAAACTCTGATATCAGAGAAGAAAGTCATGGAAGTGCCACGGGGTGGAAAGAACCCTTACAGTCAGGGCAGCTGGTTTCACTTTCCAGTTCTTCCAGGTCAGTGGCTCTCAACCCTGGCTGCACATTAGAACCACTAAGAGAGCTTTTAAAGATGCCCAGGTCTGCCCCCAGGACATCCCAAGATGGGATCCATGCTTCAATATTTAAAACGTCCCACCAGAGACTCTGTTTCTAGCCATAAAGGTAATAGGAACTGAATTCACCTTTCTATTTTAAACAACGAGAAATCTGGGCAAAATATAGGATATGATAGATGTTGAACAACTGGCAGGACAGGACAGTAATTGCTTAGAGAAGGGAAACAAACACGGTGAGTCCTTCAGTTTCTTCAACTTACACTCTGGGTTGAGAAAACAGAGATTGAAGTTCGAGGAGACCAAGGTGTCTAGAATTTGTGGGGGAGAGTGCTGGAGAGGTGAGGGCTGCAAAGAAAGAAAGCACTCCAGAGCATAGCAGAGGTGTTGTCTTGGGGTTTTGGCTAAGAACTCATCTGAGCACATGTGAAAACCACTGGGCAAAAAACGACTAGAGAGCAACAGACTGAACAACTTCCAGAGTGCAGACAGGGCTGGGGATTGTTCTTGTTCACCCCGGTTAGAGTAGGGAAACCTTGCAGTACAGGAGACATCAGCTAGAGTCCTGAGAAACGTGTCCTGGATCATAGACTTAAATTATCTCTAGAGCAAAGTGTGCTCTGAAATCACCCTTAAAAAGATAAAACAGCAAACCTTGAAAGAATCCAACTATTTTCAGATAACTTGTGTTTCAGAACAAAACTAAGAATATCTATGGGAACACATAAATATATAGCATCCAACAAAGTACAATTCACAATGTCTGGCATCCAACCAAAAGTTGTTGTTGTTGTTCAGTCGCTAAGATGTATCTGACACTTTCATGATTCCATGGACTGTAGCCTGTCAGGTTCCTCTGTCCATGGGATTTCCCAGGCAAGAATACTAGAGTGGGTAGCTCTTTCCTTTTCCAGGGGGGTCTTCCTGATCCAGGGATCAAACCTGTGATTCCTGCATTGGCAGGCAGATTCTTTAACACTGAGCCAGATGTATTCATTTTCTATTGCTGCCATAACAAATAACCATAAACTTAATGGCTTCAAACAACATGCAATTATCATGTTACAGTTTCTATGGGTCAGAAGTCCAGGCACAGCACAGTTTAGCAGGGTACTCTGGTTATGGTCTCCCAAGGCTGAGATCAAGATGCCAGTTTGCCTAGTTCTCCGGATCTTGGAATTGTCTTCCCAGCTTAACCTCAGCTCCTGTGGTTGTAAGCCTGAGGTCCCATTTCCATGTTGGTTGTCAGCTAGGGGCTGCCCTGAGCTCCTTGAGGCTTCCCACATTCCTTGTCATGATACCCATACTTTCTACACATCAGCAATGATGCATCAAATTTTACTCATGCTCTGAATTTCCCTGACTTACTCTTCTGCCTCTGCTTTAAGGATTCATGATTATGTTGGGCTCACCCTGGGTAATCAAATGTATTCTTATTCTAAGGTCAAATGATTAGTAAACTTACTTTTTTTTCTATATAAAGTAATACATCCGTGGCTTTCTACATTAGAGCATAGAGTGCTCTTGGGGGCTGTAATTCTGCCAGGTATGCAAAGAAGCAGAAAAATATCCATTCTAGGTGAAAAATCAAACATTAGAAATAGGCCAGAAATGAGAGTGATGCTTGAATTAGTGAACAAGGGTGTCAAAACAACTATTATAACTATGCCCTATATGTTCAAGAAAAGAGAAGAAATAACTGTGATGGAGAGAGAAATAGAAGATATACAAAGCATTCAAATGGAACTTTTAGAAATGAAAAATTCGGTATCTGAATTACACTGTATTTTCAATATCTGGAAACGCATTGGGTGGGATTCATCGTGGATTAGACATAGCAGAAGAAAAGACAGTAAACTTGAAGACACAGGGATAAAAATGATCCAGAATGAAGCACACACAGAGAGACAGAAACAGAAAAAATACACGAAACTGTGTGATAAGCAATCCAATGTCACACATGCATAAAAAGGACACAAACGTGTTTTTGAACAAGTAAAGACCAATACCTTTCCAAATTTGCTGAAAACTATAAATCCACAAAGCCAAGAAGCTCAATGAACCCCCAGCAAGAGAAACATAAAAAAAACCATGCCAAGACACAAATAAAATTGCTGAAATCAGTGATAAAATAAAAAATTTAAAAGCAGCTACAAGAAAAAGACACAGATAGAGGAACATAGAAATGGTAACAGACTTCTTGTGAGAAATTATTCAGTCCAGAAAGTACTAAATAATGTCTTTAAATACTAAAAGAGAACTTATCAACCTAAAATTTAATACCCATTAAAATTGTTTTTGAAAATGAAAATAAAATTAAGCCTTTGGGTTCAATGACAGCTAGGAGAATTCATCATCAGCAAACATCCTCTATAAGAAATGTCAAAAGAAATTGTTCAAGGAAGAAAAACATACCAGGTAGAAATTTGGATAGAGGAATCAAGAGTGGTGGAAATGCAGAAATGTGAATAAATATTAAAGACATTTTAAAAATAATTTTTGATCTCTTTAAAATACAATTGCCTTAAGATATTTTACAGCTTGCCATTTGTGACCATATAGATGGACCAAGAGGGTATTATCCTGAGTGAAATAAGTCAGACAGAGAAAGACAAACCCTGTATGATTTCACTTACACGTGGAATCTGAAAAACAAAACAAATGAAAAAACATAGCTAAACAAAACAGTCATAGATACAGAGAACAAACAAGTGGTTGCCAAGGGCAGAGGGAAGAGGAGAGAAGTGAGGGAGATTATTATAAATTTTTAGTTACAAAATGAATATCATGGATATGAAATGTACAATGAGGGGAATATAGTCAATAATTGCTATATTTTGTGTCAGATGGAAACTAGATTTATTATAGTGATCATTTGAAATGTATAGAAGTACTGAATTACTATGTTGTGTATCAGGACCTAACATAGTGCCATAGGTCAATTATACTTCAGAAACCAACCAAACAAGCAAACAAACTCATAAAAAAAAAGACCTGATTTGTAGTTACCAGAGGTGGAAAGTGTTAGTTGCTCAGTCATGTCTGACTCTTTGTGATGCCATGGACTGTAGCCTTCCAGGTTTCTGTGTTCATGGGATTTCCCAGGCAAGAATACCAGAATGGGTTTCCATTTCCTTTTCCAGGGATTTTCCTGACCCAGGGATCAAACCTGAGTCTCCCATATTATAGGAAGATTCTTTATCATCTGAGCCACCAGAGAAGCCCTACCAGAGGGGCTTTAAAACAGTGTTATCCCTCAATTTTGTTTTTTTTTTTCCCAAAACTTTTAGCATTTTGAGGTCCCTTACATATACATGTAAATTTTAGAATCAAATTGTGAGTTTTCTACAAATAAACAAAATGACTTGACTAGGATTTCATGCAACCAATGGAACAATTTGGGGAAAATTGATGTCAGTGATATTGAACCATCTGATTCATGAAAATGGTATGTCTCTCCTTTATTTAGTTCTTCTATAATTTCTTTGAGAAAGATTCTATTGTACAGGAATTGCAAATATTTTATTAAATATATTCCAAAGTATTTAATATAGTTTGCTATTGAAATAGTATTTTAAAATTTGAATTTCAAATTATTCATTCCCAATATATAGAAAAGCAATACATTTTAAAATCCTGTGACCATGTCAGTTATCAATTCTAGTAGCTTTATTTTTAATCCCTTAAAAATTTCTTCTTAGACATGGTCATGTCACCTGTGAAGAAAACAGTTTTAATTCTTCCTTTCCAATCTGTACGCCTTCTTTTCCTCTTGTCTGCTTGCACTGGCTGGTACCTCCAGTACAATGCTCCGTAGAAGTGGTGAGAATGGAAATCCTTAGTTTCTTCCCAATATTAAGAGAAAACATTCAGCTTTTCACCACTAAATGTAATGTTAGCTGTTGGTTTTACACAAATACTCCTTATCAGATTGAGGAAATTTCCTTCTACTCCTAGGTCACTGAGAATTTTCTTTTTAAAATTATGAATGAACTAATTTTCTCAAATACCTTTTCTATATCTATTAAGATGATCATATGGATTTTCTTTTTGTAAAGACTTCTATTATTGAAGTAAATTTGATATGTAACTTTATGTAGTTTCAGGAGTACAATGTAATGATCTCATAAATGTGTGTATTATGAAATGATTACCGTAAGAAGTCTAGTTAACATCCATCACCACACAGAATTTCAATGTTTGTGTGTGTGTGATAAGAACTTCTAAGATTGAGTTTTTCAGCAACTTTCAAGTATATAATGCAACACTATTAACTATAGTCACCTTGCAGTACATTACATCCCCAACATGGAGACTTAAGATAACTATGTAATACCTTGGAAAAACGAACATTCCAGATCATTATACCCATTATACAGAAACATGATTAATTAACTTCTATGTTTACAAATTTCTTATAAATTTAGAGACATAATTTTATAAACCACTTCATGATTTATATATGAGTGAATTATTTATTTGGAGATTGATTTTTGAAACTTAGAACAATTTTGAATTTTTGGTATAAGCTACACTAGTCAATGCCAAAGAGTGCTCAAACTACCACACAATTGCATTCATCTCACACCTAGTAAAGTAATGCTTAAAATTCTCCAAGCCAGGCTTCAGCAATACTTGAACTGTGACCTTCCAGATGTTCAAGCTGGTTTTAGAAAAGGCAGAGGAACCAGAGATCAAATTACCATCTGCTGGATCATTGAAAAAGGAAGAGAGTTCCAGAAAAACATCTATTCCTGCTTTATTGACTATGCCAAAGCCTTTGACTGTGTGGATCACAATAAATTGTGGGAAATTCTTCAAGAGATGGGAATACCAGACCATCTGACCTGCCTCTTGAGAAACCTGTATGCAGGTCAAGAAGCAACAGTTAGAACTGGACATGGAACAACAGACTGGTTCCAAATAGGAAAAGGAGTACGTCAAGGCTGTATATTGTCACCCTGCTTATTTAACTTACATGCAGAGTACATCATGAGAAATGCTGGGCTGGATGAAGCACAAGCTGGAATCAAGATTGCTGGGAGAAATATCACTAACCTCAGATATGCAGATGACACCACCTTATGGCAGAAAGTGAAGAAGAACTAAAGAGCCTCTTGAAAGTGAAAGAGAAGAGTGAAAAAAGTTGGCTTAAAGCTCAACATTCAGAAAGCTAAGATCATGGCATCTGGTCCCATCACTTCATGGCAAATAGATGGGGAAACAGTGGAAACAGTGGCTGAATTTATTTTGGGGGGCTCCAAAATCACTGCAGATGGTGATTGCAGCCATGAAATTAAAAAACGCTTACTCCTTCAAAGGAAAGTTATGACCAACCTAGATAGCATATTAAAAAGCAGAGACATTACTTTGTCAACAAAGGTCCGTCTAGTCAAGGCTATGGTTTTTCCTGTGGTCATGTATGGATGTGAGAGTTGGACTATATAAAGAAAGCTGAGCACTGAAGAATTGATGCTTTTGAATTGTGGTGTTGGAGAAGACTCTTGAGAATCACACTTGGACTGCAAGGAGATCCAATCAGTCCATCCTAAAGGAGATCAGTCCTGGGTGTTCATTGGAGGGACTGATGTTGAAGCTGAAACTCCAATACTTTGTCCAGCTTATGCGAGGAGTTGACTCATTGGAAAAGACCCTGATGCTGGGAAAGATTGAGGGCAGGAACAGAAGGGGACGACAGAGGATGAGATGGCTGGATGGTATCACCAACTCGATGGACATGGGTTTGGGTAGACTCCGGGTGTTGGTGATGGACAGGGAGGCCTGGCATGCTGTGGTTCATGGGGTCACAAAGAGTCGGACACGACTGAGCGACTGAACTGAACTGACACTAGTCACAGTGTACTTCCTTTTTCATATATTGCTGGTTTCACTTCACTAACATTTTGTTAAATCGTTTTGCTTTTTTTGTTGTTATAGAATATTGAACTATAGGTTTCCTTTCTTATAATGCCTTCCATTTTGGTATGAGGGTAATGCTTGCCTCATAAAAGAAATTGAGAGATATTCCCTCCTCTTCTATTTTCTGGAAGAGTTTCTGTAGATTTGTTATTATTTCCTCTCTAAATGCTGAGAATTTACCAGTGAAGGACTTCTCTGGTGGCTCAGTGTAAAGTAAAGTAAGGAAACCATTTGCCCGTGCAGGAGACATGGGTTTGATCCCTAATCTGGGAAGATCGCACATGCTGCGGAGCAACTAAGCCCCATGCGCCACAACAATTGAGCCTGTGCTCTAGAGCCCAGGAGCTGTGACTACTGAGCCCACGTGCAGCAACTAGTGAGGCCTGCATGCCCTAGAGCCCGTGCTCCGCAGCAAGAGAAGCCTCCACTATGAGAAGCCCATGCACCACGGCTAGAGAGTAGCTCGCCACTACTAGAGAAAAGCCCACGCAGCACTGAAGACCCAGCACAGCCAAAAATAAATACATACGTTAAAAAAAAAGAAAAAGAATTCACCAGTGAAGTCATCTGGGCCTGGAGTTTCTTTTATGGAAAGGAATTCAACTACTTTTATAGGTATAGGGTAATTCAGGATGTCTATTTCTTCTCAAGTGAGATTTGGTAGATCATACTTTGTAGGACTTGAGTTATTTTAAATTAACTGTAGCTTGTTTTATGACCCAGAATATGGTCTACCTTTATAGACATTTTATGTGCTTTTGAAAATAATCAATAATCTGCTATTGTTTTTTGGAGTGTTCTATACATGTCATTTAGGTCAGTTTGGTTAACAGGGTTGTGAAAAATCTATTATTTCCTTGATGATTTTCTGTCTACCTTGCCCTCTATTTTTAAGAGAGAAGTAATGACTGTCTCAACCATAATTGTGGATTTCTCTATTTCTCCTTCCGTCTTTGCTTCATGTATCTTGAAGCTCTGTTATTAATTACATAATGTTTAGTATTGCTATTTACTCCTTCTTCATTGACATCTTTATCATTTTAATTGATGTTCTTTACCCCAGGTAATATTCTTTGCTTTGAGATATTTGTTTGATATTAAAATAGCCACTCCAGCTTTCTTTTGTTTCATGTTATCATGTTATATTTTTAAAACTTTTATACTTAACCTAACTGTGTCTTTATAGTTAAAGTGTATTTCTGGTAGGTAGCATATAATTGGGCTTTTCTTTTTATTCTAATGATCTTTGCTTTTTAATTGGGGTGTTTAGACTATTTACACTTAATGAAATTATTGATATGGTCATATTTAAATCTATCATTTTGTTATTAGTTCACTAAACCATCTGTCTGTTCTTTCTTTACTTTTTTCTTACTTCTTTTTTATTTATTGAGTATTATTTATGAGTCAGTTTTATCCTTGGCTTGTTTGTTAGGTGTCACTCTTTGTTTTATTATTTTAGTGTTTACTTTAGGGTTTATAGTTATTGCCAACTTATCACAGTCTACCTTCAAATAGTCGACCTTCTCATGTATTCACTACATACATATTATAAAGACCTTACAATAATACATTTCTGTTTCTCTCTTCCTGGCCCTTGTGTTATTGTCATATGCTTTACACAATATATTATAACCATTTTGTTCAAACAATAAAGATATTCACGTGGTTAAAAGCTTTGAGATATTTGTATTAATGTAGGTACCCGTTTCAGGGCTCTTTGTTCCTTTGTGTAGATCCATGGTTCCATCTGGTGTCATGCTCCTTCTGTGTGAAGAATGTTCTTCACATTTCTCAGATTGCAACATGCTGGCAATGAATTCTTTAAACTTTTGAGTATCTATAAATATATTTGTCTCATTTTCATTTTTAAAAGATATTTTCACTGGGCATAGAATTGTAGGTTGACAACTTTCCCCAGAAATTAAAAAGTTGTATTTTTGCTTCCATTATTCTAATAAGAAATCTGAAATATTATTCTTACCATTTTTTCTTTTCTAAAGTGTCTTTTCATCTGACAAGACTTTCTTTTTATCACTGGTTTTGAGCAATTTGAATATGATATGCCTTGGGGTCAATTCTCTTCATGTGCTTGGAATTCTTTTCATTTCTTGGATTCATGGGTTAATAGTTTTCATCAAATTTGAAAGTTTTGGCTATTATCTTTTCAAAAATTTTTTCTCTTCTCTCTAACCTCCACCTCTCTTCAGTGATTTCAATTACTTATATATTAATCTCCTTGAAGCCCCACAGTTCAATGATGCTCTTGTATTTTTAAATATCTTTTTGTGTGTGTGTGTTTCATTTTGGATACTTTCTAGTACTATGCATTCAAATTCACTAGTATTTTCTTCTGCCATGTCTAATTTGTCATTAACCCCATCTCAGACACCAAGGTTTTTATCTTAGACATTGGAGCTTTCAATTGTAGATGATCATTTTTTTTTAAACAATACTATCTTCTGTGTATCTACTTAACTTTTTGAACATATGGAATATAGTTATAATGACTGCTTTAATGTTCTTGTCTGAAAATTTTAACATTGTTGTCAGTTCTGGGTCTGGCCCAGTTCATTGATTATTCTACTCAATATGGATCATGTTTTTCTTAGTATGGTTGGTAATCTGATGGACTTCAGACATTATGGATTTTACCTTATTGAGTCCTGGCTATTTTTATATTCATGTAACTATTCTTGTTTTTTTCCCCTTGGGATGATGCAGCTAAATTACTTGGAAAGAACTGATCCTTTTGCATCTTGATTTTATGACATGTTAGGCAGATCTGGAGCAGTTGCTCAGTCTCGGGCCCATTATTCCCCATTACTGAGGCAAGAACTTCCTGAATATTCTACCCAATAATCCATGAATTATTAGCTTTTCCAGTCTGGTAGTGGGAAGAACCCCAACCTCTGGCTCTGTGTGAACTTTGGGAACTATTTCCTAATCTTTTTATATTGTTTTTATTCCCTCTGCCATGGATAATTTCTTTATATACATGCACTTATCAGTACTCTGCTGAATTTTTAGAAAGGCCCCTCTGTAGATTTTCAGGGTTCTCTCTCTATGCAACATTTCCTTTGAGAATCTGAGATCCCTATATCTCACCAGATGCTTAACTTTGCCCTTCTTAACCCAAGGAATCCACTAGTCTCCACCTGGATTCCCCCTTCTTCCATTGAGGACTGAAAACTCTTTCAAGGCACTAAGCTGCAACAATTTCAGGGCTCACTGGTTTATTTCCTTTTTCTCAGCAGGAAATAGCCCACATGCCACAACTATTGAGCCTGTGCACTGTAGAGCCATGCTGTGCAGCAAGAGAAGCCACTGCCATGAGAAGCCTGCACACTACAACTGGAGAAGAACCCCCACTTACTGCAACTAGAGAAAGCCCACATGCAGCAACAAAGACCCAGTGCAGTGCGAAAAAATCTTAATACACCATGACTCAATGTTGTTGTTCAGTCCCTCAGTCGTGTTCGACTCTATGACCCCATGGACTGCAGCACACCGGGCTTCCCTGTCCTTCACCATCTCCTGGAGCTTGCTCAAATTCATGTCCATTGAGTTGGTGATGCCATCCAGTCATCTCCTCCTCTGTTGTCCCCTTCTCCTCCCGCCTTTAGTCTTTCCCAGCATCAGGGTCTTTTCTAATGAGTTGACTCTGCACATCAGGGGGCCAAAGTATGGAGCTTCAGCTTCAGCATCAGTCCTTCCAATGAATATTCAGGATTGATTTCCTTTAGGATGGATTGGTTGGATCTCCTTGCAGTCCAAGGGACTCTCAAGAGTCTTCTCCAATACCACAGTTCAAAAGCATCAATTCTTCAGTGTTCAACCTTCTTTATGGTCTAAATCTCACATCCATACATGACTACTAGAAAAACCATAGCTTTGACTAGATGGACCCTTTTAGACAAAATAATGTCTCTGCTCTTTAATATGCTGTCTAGGTTGGTCATAGCTTTTCTTCCAAGGAGCAAGCATCTTTTAATTTCATGGCTGCAGTCACCATCTGCAGTGATTCTTCAGCCCAAGAATATAAAATCTCTCACTGTTTCCATTGTTTCCCCATCTATTTGCCATGAAGTGATGGGACTGGATGCCATGATCTTCATTTTTGAATGTTGAGTTTTAAGCCAGATTTTT
>NW_011494881.1:5244256-5249774 GCF_000754665.1 Bison bison bison | reverse complement strand
TTCTTGACCTGCATACAGATTTCTCAGGAGGCAGGTAAGGTGGTCTGGTATTCCCATCTCTTGAAGAATTTTCCACAGTTTGTTGTGATCCACACAGTCAAAGGCTTTGGCATAGTCAATGAAGCAGAAGTCAATGTGATTTTTTGGAATTCTCTTGCTTTTTCTAGGATCCAGTGGATGTTGGCAATTTGATCTCTGGTTCCTCTGCCTTTTCTAAATCCAACTTGAACATCTGGAAGTTCTTGGTTCATGCACTGTTGAAGCCTGGGTTGGAGAATTTTGAGCATTACTTTGCTAGCATGTGAGATGAGTGTAATTGTGCAGTAGTTTGAACATTTTTTGACACTGCCCTTCTTTGGGATTGGAATCAAAACTGACCTTTTCTAGTCCTGTGGCCACTGCTGAGTTTTCCAAATTTGCTGGCATATTGAGTGCATCACTTTAACAGCATCATCTTTTAGGATTTGAAATAGCTCAGCTGGAATTCTATCACCTCCATTAGCTTTGTTTGTAGTGATGCTTCTTAAGGCTTACTTGACTTCACACTCCAAGATGTCTGGCTCTAGGTAAGTGATCACACAATCATTGTTATCTGGGTCATTAAGATGTTTTTTGTGTAGTTCTTCTGTGTATTCCTGCCACCTCTTCTTAATATCTCTGATTTTGTTAGGTCCATACCATTTCTGTGCTTTCTTGTGCCCATCTTTGCATTATACGTTCCCTTAGTATCTCTAGTTTTCTTGAAGAGATCTCTAGTCTTTCCCATTTTATTGTTTTCCTCTATTTCGTTGCATTGTTTACTTAGGAAGGCTTTCTTATCTCTCCTTGCTATTCTTTGGAACTCTGCATTCAGATAGATATATCTTTCCTTTTCTCCTTTGACTTTAGCTTTTCTTCTTTTCTCAGCTATTTGTAAGTCCTTCTCAGACAGCCATTTTGCCTTTTTGCATTTCTTTTTCTTGGAGATGGTTTTGATCACTGCCTCTCTACAATGTCATGAACCTCTGTCCATAGTTCTTCAGGTAGTCTGTCTATCAGATCTAATCTCTTGAATCTGTTTGTCACCTCCACTGTATAATCATAAGGAATTTGATTTAGGTCATACCTGAATGATCTAGTAGTTTCCCTACTTTCTTCAATTTAAGCCTGAATTTGGCAATAAAGAGTTCATGATCTGAGCCATAGTCAACTCCCGGTCTTGTTTCTGTGGACTGTATAGAGCTTCTTCATCTTTGACTGCAAAGAATATAATCAGTCTGATTTCAGTATTAACCATCTGGTAATCTCTATGTGTAGAATCATCTCTTGTGTTGTTGGAAGAGGGTGTTTGCTATGACCAGTGCATTCTCTTGGTAAAACTGTTAGTCTTTGCTCTGCTTCCTTTTTTACTCCAAGGCCCAACTTGTCTGTTACACCAGGTATCTCTTGACTTCCTACTTTTGCATTCCAGTCCCCTGTAATCAAAAGGACATCTTTTTTTTTTTTTGGTGTTAGTTATATAAGGTCTTGTAGGTCTTCATAGAATCGTTCAACTTCAGTTTCTTTGGCATAGTGGTTGGGGCACAGACTTGGATTACTGTGATATTGAATGGTTTTCCTTGGAAATGAACAGAGATCATTCTGTCATTTTTGAGATTGCATCAGAGTACTGCAATTCGGATTCTTTTGTTGACCATGATCACTACTCCATTTCTTCTAAGGGATTCTTGTCCACAGTAGTAGATATAATGGTCAGCTGAATTATATTCACCCATTCTGGTCCATTTTAGTTCACTGATTCCTAAAATGTTGACGTTCACTCTTGTCATCTCCTGTTTGACCACTTCCAATTTACCTTAATTTATGGACCTAACATTCCAGGTTCCTATGCAATATTGCTCTTTATAGAATCAGACAGACATGTCCACAACTGAGTGTTGTTTCCATTTTGGCTCGCCTCTTCATTCTTTCTGGATCTGTTTCTACGTGCTTTTCCAGTAACATTTTGGGCACCTACCAACCTGGGGAGTTCATGTTTCAGTGTCATATCTTTTTGCTTTTTTATACTGTTCATGGGGTTCTCAAGGCGAGAATACTGAAGTGGTTTGCCATTCCCTTCTCCAGTGGACCACATTTGGTTGGAACTTTCTGCCATGACCACGTTTTGTCAGAAAACATAAACACCAAGATTATGTCAAGAATACAATGTTGAGATCATGTCTAATTTTTCTCCTGGGATGCAAGCTATAAAGAGAAGAGTGCTGGGCCAGGGAAGAGAGACCAAGATCCATTCACCTTGAGCAGATCACTTTCCCTTCCTGTGCATTAGTGTCCCCATCTATAAAATGAAGGTAAGGAGAATTCCTGCCCAGCATACACAATATACAGAGACAAGGGAAAGGTGAGAGTGAAATCATCTGGGAAGCTGTTGGCTGCTGGCGTACACTGCCACACCCTTGCCCACCCCATCTCCCTACTATATGATTTGCTGGTTTCTCTTCCTGGCACTCACTATCCTCCTGAGCTCTCAGCTCAGGCCCAAACCCACAGTCAGTGCTCAGCAAATCCATACGGCCTGATGGTGATTTTACAGGCATCTGGTCTCCCTTTCACATTTCTCTCCTCACTGGTTCCTGAAGGTGGATAAGAGCAATCAAGGAGCCCTACCCCAGGTGTGCTAAGTGAAGGGGAAAAGTTGGAAACAGATAATAGTTTGTGGGAGGCTGCTCTGGGATGCACATTCCTGGGGCCTCACACCTTTGGGCATCAGTAAGCCCTGAATCTCCTGGGATCCCCCATAGTTGGTTCTTGGGACAGTTGACCCCCTCTGAACTGGGACCTGTCCTTCTCTGGTACATGGCAATGGTCCCAGAGACAAGAGAGGTCTTTTCCATGCCAAATCCCTGTGAAGGAGGAGGACTCAGGTGTAAGGCAGGATTTCAGTAGCCCTGGGCTCTTGGAACATGAGTACAGGCTTGCCCCTACCTGGCACTGGCAGCTGAGACCTCACTCCTGCTGTATGAATGCAGCACGAAAGCATACGGCCTGCCACATGTTTATTCCTTGGCTCCTTCAGTTCCACCATGTGCCATGTGACTCCCCTAGCATATGCAGTCACTCTCTGAATTCATTTTCATCCCTTCCTCGGTGTATTAATATTACCCCTTTGGAACATGTTGTTAATCTCCCCAGCCAATATATCTCTCTTCTGGCATGCATTTCTACATCTGCAGCATCAAGTTAACTTGCTTTGCATTCATCATGACCGCTCTGGCACTAACTACTATTTCTGGAATGCCTGGGGACACCCCTGGCATGAACTGGCACTCACTCTGGCACAGCAAAGAATTCTCTGGGCACATACATGCTCACTCAGTATGCACTGGATAAGGGCTAGCTCAAGTATCTTTTCTAGTTCTCATTCCATGTGTAAACTGGAAAGCATTGTCCCCATGGTTTTTGCAAGGTCCTGCAGGAGCAGTTGGGATTGTAGTTCACTTGGCTGTAGTGTCCTTAACTGCAGTGATGTTTACATCCTTCTCAGACCTAATTGGCTATAAGAGAATTTTTGATGCTGCTTCCCAAAACCTGTTCTGCATCTCAGTAAGTGTCACCATCATCTATTTGCTTATTTAAACCCCAAACTCAGGTATCTTGATTCCTCCCTTTCCTTCATTCCCTGCATTCAATCCCCAAGACTTCCATGTTTCTAAATTCTGTGATCACTTTTCTATCCAAATCTGTATGAGTTTCCTGTAGCTGCTGTGAAAAATGACTACCAGCTTGGTGGCTTAAAATGACAGAGATTTATCCTCCCACAGTTCTGGAGGTCAGAAGTCTGAAATCAATTTCACTGGACCAAAATCAAGATGTTAACAGGACCATATTCCCATTGGAGCCTCTAGGGGAGAGGTTCTCCCTTGCCTCTTCTAGCTTCTGGTGGCTACTGGCCTTGCCTGGCTTATGGCATGTCATTACAAGCTCAGTCTCTCTGCTCATGTTGCCTTCTCTTCTGTCTGTGTCAAATCTCCCTGGAGCCTACCCAGATAATCCAAGATGATCACTCCATCTCAAGATCCTTGATTTAATCACATCCGGAAAGCCTCCCATCCTTTATCATATAAGGTAACATTCACAGATTCTAGAAGTTAAAGTGTGGATATCTTGAGACAGGGGGCATAATTCAGTCTGTCACACCATCTTCCTCCACAGGTAGCCAGTGTCTTTGAAGCTTTCTTCTCTTGGTTTCCATGCATCTCTTTGTTCACTGGTCGCTCCTTCCCATTTGCCTTTATTTGAAGACTCTACAAGCAGAGCTTCTGCCATCTGCTCAGTTGCTCAGGCTAAAAACGCATGAGTTGTTCCTGCTTCCACTTTCTCCTCATGCCCTTATATAGCCAGCCCACCAGCCAGTGCTGTTGGCTCGACCTCCAAACTGTAGCCCAAGTCTTCCATCTTCACTTCTCCCCAGCTCACTTCTGTTTGCACTGCCACCATCTGTGTCTATGGTCCAACTCACCCTCCTCCCTCACCTGAAATAGACCATGTGGCTAAAGGAAAGTACCAGAAGCTCTATGTACCCACTGAACAGCCCTCTCAGCCTCTCTCTTATGCCAGTCATGATTGCAGTGAACATTTCTAGCATGGTTTCCACTGAGTATCTTAGCGCAAATATACGATGTGTGATTTTTGCTTCTGCACTCCTCCAGTGCCACACAGGGTTTCTCTGATGCTGCAGTGTGGGACACCAGCAGAGATCTACATGGCAGGGAGTATGTGCAGCCTGGAAGCATGGCAGAGGGAAGTCAACACCCCTGGGGCCAATGGATAGATAGGAGTCAATGTAGAAATGGTTCTCTCTATGAACCATCATGTGAAATTTTTCAAGAGGCATTCCTTGTCCTCCTCAGAAGATCCCAGTGTGATCAGTTCTGGTTTTATATGGGTGAGAATAACTCAGTAATACACCCTTGTATTAGCTTTTTCTCCTTCCCTCTTTCACTCTCTCTGGTCCTTCATCTTTGATATCTGGGATCACGTTTCAGTAAACTGCCTGCACATGAGTCCTTACTTCAGGTCCTGCACTTGAGTGGGACCCAGGCAAAAACCTGCTCAGTTCTGTCTGACTCTTTGTGACCCTGTGAACTGTAACCCTGCCAGGCTCCTCTATCCATGAAATTCTTCAGTAAAGAATACTGGAGTGGGTTGCCACTCCCTTCTCCATAGCTCAGTTGGTAAAGAATCCACCTGCAATGCAGGAGACCTGGGTTCAATCTGTGGGTTAGGATGATCCCCTGGAGAAGGGAAAGCCTACCCACTCCAGTATTCTGGTCTGGAGAATTCCATGGACTATACAGTGGAAGTGAGAAATAGATTCAAGGGCCTAGATCTGATAGATAGAGTGCCTGATGAACTATGGAATGAGGTTCGTGACATTGTACAGGAGACAGGGACCAAGACCATCCCCATGGAAAAGAAATGCAAAAAAGCAAAATGGCTGTCTGAGGAGGCCTTACAAATAGCTGTGAAAAGAAGAGAA
>NW_011494881.1:5243749-5244156 GCF_000754665.1 Bison bison bison | reverse complement strand
ATGCAAAAAAGCAAAATGGCTGTCTGAGGAGGCCTTACAAATAGCTGTGAAAAGAAGACAAGCGAAAAGCAAAGGAGAAAAGGAAAGATATAAGCATCTGAATGCAGAGTTCCAAAGAATAGCAAGAAGAGATAAGAAAGCCTTCTTCAATCAGTGCAAAGAAATAGAGGAAAACAACAGAATGGGAAAGACCAGAGATCTCTTCAAGAAAATTAGAGATACCAAAGGAACATTTCATGCAAAGATGGGCTCGATAAAGGACAGAAATGGTATGGACCTAACAGAAGCAGAAAATATTAAGAAGAGGTGGCAAGAATACACAGAAGAACTGTACAAAAAAAGATCTTCACGACCCAGATAATCACGATGGTGTGATCACTCACCTAGAGCCAGACATCCTGGAATGT
>NW_011494881.1:5242139-5242662 GCF_000754665.1 Bison bison bison | reverse complement strand
GGCTGTATATTGTCACCCTGTTTATTTAACTTCTATGAAGAGTACATCATGAGAAACGCTGGACTGGAAGAAACACAAGCTGGAATCAAAATTGCTGGGAGAAATATCAATAACCTCAGATATGCAGATGACACCACCCTTATGGCAGAAAGTGAAGAGGAACTAAAAAGCCTCTTGATGAAAGTGGAGAGTGAAAACGTTGGCTTAAAGCTCAACATTCAGAAAATGAAGATCATGGCATCTGGTCCCATCACTTCATGGGAAATAGATGGGGAAACAGTGGAAACAGGGTCAGACTTTATTTTTCTGGGCTCCAAAATCACTGCAGATGATGACTGCAGCCATGAAATTAAAAGACGCTTACTCCTTGGAAGGAAAGTTATCACCAACCTAGATAGCATATTGAAAAGCAGAGACATTACTTTGCCAACAAAGGTTCGTCTAGTCAAGGCTATGGTTTTTCCAGTGGTCATGTATGGATGTGAGAGTTGGACTGTGAAGAAGGCTGAGCACCAAAGAATTG
>NW_011494881.1:5231433-5242039 GCF_000754665.1 Bison bison bison | reverse complement strand
ACAGCTCCAGTACTTTGGCCACCTCATGCGAAGAGTTGACTCATTGGAAAAGACTCTGATGCTGGGAGGGATTGGGGGCAGGAAGAGAAGGGGACGACAGAGGATGAGATGGCTGGATGGCATCACTGACTCGATGGACGTGAGTCTGAGTGAACTCCAGGAGTTGGTGATGGACAGGGAGGCCTGGCGTGCAGTGATTCATGGGGTCACAAAGAGTCAGACATGACTGAGCAACTGATCTGATCTGATACAGTCCATGGGGTTGCAAAGAATCGGACATGACTGAGCGACTTTCACTTCATTTCACAGGCAAAAATAGTGAATTTTCCAGAGTGAAAATTCAGTCATGATGCCGGGCCCTTTTCCCACTCCCCTCAAAACCTTTCAATAGCTCATCAGTGTTCTTGTGCTAGTGACAAAACCCTTTCCGTGACTGACAGCTTATTCCTCACCCCTCAGCTCAAGTGTCACTTCTTCAGAGACCTCCCTTACCTACAGACCAGCCAACACACTCCTCCCCCATTGTGCAATCTTCTAGCATACTTTTGGGTAACTTTCCTTCTCAGAAATGTTTGTTATGCTTGCAAATTTCCTTCTATTACTGTTACTATTTGACTAATGTCAATGTCCCTCATTAGATGATATCCAAGAGCATAGAGACTGTGAAATTTTACTCCCTAGTTATCCTCATGGCCACACCCAGTGCATGCCACAACATCATTTACTCAACTCAATATTTGTTGAGTAAATTAATGAATGAATAAATTATAACATAGTTATTCCACAATGCTCAAAATATACATAGTACAAGTTTCTTTCTGAACAAAGTAAACTCAGCTTCAGCACCTACCAAGCAGTATCAGTAACTCTCTAGGTTTCTCCTAAGCCTTGGTCTGAACAAATGTCCCAGGCTTAGAGTCCTGGACAGGTCATGATGCTTGCTGGGTGTAGGGAGTCACGTCTCCCCTCGATTCCTCCTTGTTTAGTTTTGGATTGAGTTACAACCCATTCCTCTGATAGAGGCTCCACCCATTCCCTGCCAGTTCATAGTGACCTTCACCTTACTGTTCAGTGACCAGTCCTCACAGCCACCCAAACAGCCAGCCCATTGGAAGTCCTACTTCCTGGGAATAGGCTCAGGTCCACACATCCTCCCTTCCCAAGAAGCTTGAAATGCTGTTCTTTTCACAAGCTACAGAGGCTCAGTAACATTCAGGTGCCAGGCTGTTCTGCTCTTCTCTGTTCAAACATATGTTTTTCCTTACCATTCCCTTATTCTTATGAAAAGATCTGGTAGTCCCACAGTCACACTCAAAACCTAGACCCTCTATGGGGCTTGTTTTTCTTTACTTGGGGCTGGTACAAAAATACAGTGATGGGGGTGGGGTGGGCAAGATTTCTGCTTTCAAGGTTATAGAGGATAGATAGAATAATATTAAAGCACCTACAATATAGAATTCCTAATGACTCAATCTGTTACATCTGTATACAAATTGTAGGTGGTTCACAGATATCTTCAAGCCCCACTGTGCTTCATGACTACATTTTTAGGCACCATCCTGGATGTGTTGCTGTCCGTGGTGCTGAAGCCTCCTTAGGCGCAGAGGTGAGGTGGTTTTTCTTACGCTTTCATTCTTTTTTTAAAAAACAATTATTTATTTATGGGCTGCACTGGGGCTTCATTGGAGAAGGCAATGGCAGCCCACTCCAGTACTCTTGCCTGGAAAATCCTGTGGGCGGAGGAGCCTGGTGGGCTGCAGTCCATGGGGTCGCTAAGAGTCGGACACGACTGAGTGACTTCACTTTCCCTTTTCACTTTCATGCATTGGACAAGGAAATGGCAACCCACTCCAGTATTCTTGCCTGGAGAATCCCAGGGATGGGGGAGCCTGGTGGGCTGCCGTCTGTGGGGTCGCACAGAGTAGGACACGACTGAAGCGACTTAGCAGCAGGGGCTTCATTGCTGCTTGAGGGCTTTCTCTAGTTGTGCTGAGCAGGAACTACTTTTAGTTGCGGTATGTGGGCTTCTCATTGGGGTGGCTTCTCTTGTTGCGGAGCATGGTCTCTAGGGCAGGCAGGCTTCAGTAGTTGTGGCAAGTGAACTCAGCAGTTGTAGCACATGGGTTTTGCTCCCCCAAGGCACATGGACTCTTCCCAGACCAGGAATCACACCTGTTTCTCCTGCATTGGCAGGTGGATTCCTAACCACTGGACCACCAGGGAAGTCCTATTCTTTCATTCTTATCCAAACTTTCCCAAGATTCATACTTTTTATTATGTGATAATTTTAATGAAAAGGTTTTTTAATGTTGTAGCAGAAAAAGAATCATGCTTCTTACTTCCCAGTGTATGTACTTTTGGCAATTCTATCTTGTTTCCAAAGATTAAAATGTGTGTGTGTGTGTGTGTGTTTTTTTCAGTTCCTGGGTTGGAAAGATCCCCTGGAGTTGGAAATGGCAACCCTCTCCAGTATTATTGCCTGGAAAATCCCATAGACAGAGGACCCTGGTGGGCTACAGTCCATGAGGTCATAGAGTCAGACATGACTGAGTGACTGAGCATGCACGTGCGCACACACACACACGCGCACACACACACAGAGTTGATTTACAATGTTATATGTTAGTTTCAGGTGTACTGTAAAGTGATTCAGTTATACATGTAAGTGTATCTATTTTTTTCAGATTCTTTTTCCTTATAAGTAATTATAAAATATTGAGTATAGTTCCCTGTGTTATACAGTAGGTCCTTGTTGGTTATCTGTTTTATAAATAGTAGTGTGTATATGTTAATCCCAAACTCCTAATTTATCTCTTTCCCACCCTTCCCCTTTGGTAACCATAGATTCATTTTCTTTCTGGGAAGTTAGAAGAGGGTTGAGACTCTGCCCCAACTGTACCCTCTTTACCAATGTGTGTTTGGGAGAGATGCTGAGACTTGGATGTGGGAGGTAGTGTATACTTGGCCAGTATTAAGCCTGGCCAATTTCATTCATTTTATTGAGAAAAATGCTAAGTATATCCCATCCATTGGTTACCTGAGCTAAAGACATCTGAGTCATCTTTAGCTCCTCCATTACTCTCACCTCCACAGTCTCGGAGGCACCGAGGCTAGTTCAGAAGTGTGTTCATGCCCTTCTTTCTACCACTGTGGCCTTTGATCAGACCCTCATTTCTGAATCACAGTTTCTCTTGGGTCTCCTTCCTCCACATTACACCTGCTAATCAACCCTTCATACCATCAGTTGGAGGGTTCCTCATTGTATTCAAGGGTCAAATCCAAACAACTTAGCCTGGTCTCTCAAAAATCACCATGTTCCTTCGTGCTTTCATGTACGCAGTACCTCCCACCTTCACTACCTTCCTTCAGCTGGCTGACAAGGCCCCCACAGTCTTTCAAGCCCAGTTCAAATGGCCTCCCTGGAGCCTTACTGACCCCTGTGCATCTTTGAGTTCCCACAAGTCCACAACCCCGTACCACCCAGCTTCTCAATCCTCCAATCTCAGGGACAGGATTTTAGCAGCCTCATCTTTCTGTCCCAGGCTCTTCACATCAAGCCCAACAAGTGATAAGTGTTCAATGAGAATTTCTGGATACATAGTTGATTGGTGGCAGTTTTTGTCTGCCTTATCAATTGAAGCTCCCTCAGATGTTAGCTTCTCCCATTTCTACCACCAACCATGTTGGAAACTTCTCCTGCCCTCTCTCCCTTTCACATTAATTCACTTAATTCATGTCTCAAAACCACATAGCAGCTGTCACTCACCTTTCATCTCCTGACTTTCAGAAACCTGAAGCCTGTGTTTGTATCACCTCCCAAGCCACTTTGGTTTCTCTCTCTGAGTGAGAGAGTTCTAGTCCCTTTTACTGTCTCACAGATTACTTTGTTCAAGAGTGATGCTTTAATATAGGAGTCTGTGGCTAGAGAGGGCAAGATACCCATATGGTTTATAAGACCTAGAAGCTAAAAACACTCTTTTCCAAGTCAATACTCTGGTCCCCCAACCTCTCTTCCTGGCATACAGGAGCTAAGATCTCTGAGCATCTGGCCAAATCTCAGCCTGCCTAAAATGTTCCATCAACCAAGCTCAGAATTAGAAAGCTAAGAAAATATTTACCTTGAACACAAAGGAAAAGAAAATGCAGCACCCCCTACATTGGAAGTGAATCATGGTAACTCCCTGCACATGTGTTTCATTCACTCAGACTAGAAAACTATAAGCCTTAAAGCATTTTTGTCCTAGGGCAGAGGAAGGACAAGCCACTGCTAAGGGTGGAAGGCAGGCAATATGGGCTCAGAATTCTCCAGCCTCATATTGCATGTCTGTGTGGGAGGGTAGTATTCCTCCCATGGTATGGTTTTGGGGTTTGAGATGGGAAATTTGGCTGGGTGTAGGGGCCATATGTGGGTATAATGAAGGGAGGGGGAGATGTTACAGGGGTGCATCACTCTGTGAGTAAGGAAAGGGGAGCCTTTCCAAAGCATTGGATAGTGAGGTGGGTGCAAATTTCTTGGTACATAAGGGAGAATGGAATGTCCTAGTTACACAATCAGAATTTTAGGTGTGGATAGAGGGGTGCATTCTGGGTACGTGTATTGGGAACAGAATTCTAGATGTGGGGTATTTGTGGAGACGGCAGAATTCTAGGTGATGGAAAGTGGTACAGTGGTCCGTATATCTGTGTTTGGTGGTCTCTGCACACATGAATGCATCTGTGTGTGTGTGTGTGTGTGTGTGTGTGTCTTGAGGGTCACATTGACCAGGAAGTGGGCTGGCCAGCAGTGTGGAATACTGAAACAGGTGAGTGCTAAGATAGGAAAGGTATAAGCAGGCCAGAGGGTAAAGCTCACAGCAGAAGTTTGCTGCCCAGAGAACATGAGATCATCCTGGGGTGGCTCCCTTTCCATCTTGCTCTCAGTGCTCTGTCCATGGTTCTGCACACAGAAAGCCCCTTCAACCTCTAGTAACTGGATACCAGGCAATCGCTCAGCTTTTTCTGTGTTCCCATTCCAGCAACTTGCTTTTTCAGTTGGGATCCCAAGTAAGTCCTTCCCAGGACATGTTTTACAAACCCAAGGAAATAAGATAACTCCAGGAAGGGAGTGACTCAAAGGGAGCCCAGGAGGAGTACCTCAAGAACATTGTTGTCAGGGCATGAGAAGAACAGACGCTGAGGGCCCAAGGCCAGAGATGATGGCCTCCTAGAAATAGGCCTTAAAGGACTAGTGGGATTTGGAGGAGTGTGTTGTGGGGGAGGTGTAGTATAGCAAAGGTGCGAGGAGGCTGAGATGAGGTCAAGGGGCAGTGGAAAGGCCAGATCAGCTACAGCACGTGAGCGTGTGAGGGACCGCAAACTCATATGACGGTTAGAGCCAGGTAGGTAATGTAAATGAATGAAGCAGGCCAGGTTCAAGATTAAATTAGGAAAAGTGGGGATGGACAAAATGAAAAGACTACCAAAAACAGCCAAGGGCTTTCAAGACAAAGACAAAAACAAAACGAAAGCAAGCCAAATGAAGTGTGGCCTGTGGGTCACCAGTGTGAGACCCTAGGAGAGTAGCAAGTGCTTTGACTAACCAATGGTATAAGGCAAAAACCTTGAATGCCCAGCCAAGCTGAAGAAGAGATTTCTGCAATAATACAGGGACAAGGGACTGCCTAACAATCACAGGGTAACAGTGGTTTCTGGGTGGGGCAGGTTTCACCTTTCCCTTACAAGGAGCTAACAATTTGTTGTAGACTCAGGGGAGTTGGCCTTGGAACCATATTTTGCCTGCTAGATGGCTTCATTTTCCTCCCCATCAAGTCCATCCAATCTGAGGACCCTTCAGCCAAGCCCCACTCCCCAGCTTTCTCCCTAGCTGGCCTTGCTTTGTGTACAGATCTGTTATCTCCCAGCCCACTACAACACTCCAGCATGCATTTCAGGGCTGGCCTGACCTGCCTGCCTCTTTCAGTCTTGGTCCTTTGGGGTGTGATCCCCCTCCCACCGATTCTCAGAGTCACCTAATCCCCTTTCATCCCCCTCTGGCGAGGTAGGCAGAGGAGGGCTCCAGGCACCCCAGCTCCCATTGTCTGTGCTCCCTGAAACGTTTAAAGGGATTAGGGGCTGGGGGCTGGGGGCTGGGTGCAGGTCGCCTTCAGAGATGTGTGTTCAGTGGCGGAGAAGATGAGATTCTGCTTTCTTCCATCCCACCCATCCAGAAGGGCTGTTGAGTGCAAGATAGATGGTGTGGATAAGGGAGCATCCAATTAATTCCAATTTAAACCCAATTTGGTCTCCTTTATAATTAGAATAGCAGGCGTGTTTTAATAGTGGATTATCTCTTCTGGGCAGTCGTTTGTCATCGCTCTTTCTCTGCACTGGGTCTTCTTGACCACCGTACCCGGGCAGAGAGATGAAGCTGGGGAAGCAGGGCGGGGAACTGGATGGAAGACCAGTGGATGTAGGTGCACAGAGCAGGGGCGACTGCAGAGGCTTATGTCCCACCTCAGCCCAGCGTTCACCTGAGAGAGTCTGTGCTTCAGTTTCCCTGGCCATAAAATGGGAGAGGGGCGCATCAGTGAGCCACATTTACTCTGACATACATAGGAGAGGAGAGAGAAGACACTGATGGTAGATCTAGAAGACTAGGCCACAGGGTTCAGAAGGAGAGTCAGGGACATGGGCACTGCTGTGTGACCTTGGGTGAGTCAGCGACCTCTCTGTGCTTCAGTCTTCTCACCTGGCAAACAGGGACAGTGATAACGGTGATCTTCATGGAAAATATCATTTGATAATAATGTTTTTAAAAGGCCACACAGCTAAGCATCTTCAAGTGAACCCTCACACAGATGGCATTCCAGGGTCCCTCTCTTCCCCACTCCCCACGGAAGCCCTTTGGGGACACACTAATCAACAACCACAGTCAGAAAACAGGACTTTGGTGGCCCCAGCTTGTCTCTGCAGAGACTCAAGGGGTTCAGATGGGATTTCAGTTTTGATCCTGACGATTCCAAAGTCCTCCTGGGAAAAACAAAGTCCCCCTGGAACCTGCAGAGTTAATATATTGAGTTTGAGTTGAGTCACTCAGGTGGGTTCTCTGGGACAGCTGCCACTCACCTGTCCCAAGGGTGTAAGCCCTTGGCTGTCTGGTGAGTATTTGGACCATGGTCCCCAGCCCTCCCAATCGACCAGGTAGTCATCATCATAATGGGCACTCACAGGTAGGGAAACTGGTATGAGAAAGAAAAAGTGATGTTTAGGGCCATATTGTTTATAGAGGACTTTCCCCATTTTTCAGAGGGAGCACTCCAGGCACGCAGCTCCAGCTCTGGACCACTGGTTTATGGCTCTTTCACGGGGGCTGGGCCTCTGTCTCCAGAGGTCAGAGCCTGTTCCACATAGTTCCCCCATCCACAAACCCAGCCTGCCACACTCTTCCTTCCTGCCCCTCAATGCCAGGACCTCAGTTACAGCCTGCGGCCTCACAAATCCTCCCAGGGACGTCTGGGTAATTAGGAGATTCTTCATTTACTGATGACACTTTTCATTACCCAGAATGAACGCAGACTTGTTCCCTCCCCACCGCCCAGGCAATGCTGTTCCTCATGTCGGCAGGATTGATGGGCCAGGTTGGGACTCATGCCTCCCTCCCCCAGGCAGCTGTCCTTGCCTCTGGATGCTAGAGCCCATGGCACTGACTCTGTCCCTCTCTGAGAGTGGGGCATTATGCTTGGCACCCCCACAGTGAACCCACACAACCACCCTCTCTTTTATACAAGAAGGAGGCTCAAAGAGGTTAAAACACTTTCCTAAGGTCACAAAGCTGGTGAGTGAAAAAAAAATATCGGGTCCTTACCACTCACTTCCCCAAAGCTGCATATATACACACAGTTCACTGGGTCAAACAACTTGAGAACTACTGGTTTTATAACTAAATGCAAAAGGAAAGCCAAAATACCTGATTCAGGAGCTGCTGACCTGCTCTCAGAATCTGCACAAGGGCCCACTCACAAGGGCCCAAGTCACACCAGTACAGGCTTGGGTCTCAGATTTCCCCAAGACACAGGCTTGCGGGGCTTCTAAGCTACTCTACAGCCACTCCCCAGGCCTGGCTCAGCAAGGTCTTCATTTCTGTTTCAGAGTCAATTAAATTTTGGTGCCTAGAAGCAAAGGGTGGGGCCAGATGACCCATGAGATCTTCCTCCCCAGAAAGACTCTTGGTCTAAGCCACAGGAAGATCCTAAATTAGAGGAAAGGGCTGTTGGGGAGTGAAGAAAGAAGACTTAACCTGCCAAAGCCTCAATAAGGCTAGAAAAACAAGACTTGCCAGAAAAGGTTTTTCTGTCCTGAGGGAATTGCATAACAGCAGGGTAATTTATATATACAAATATATGTATGAATATATGTGCGTACACACACACACACATATATGCTTTGTGATATTTGTGCAGACTTAACACACAGCAAGAAAGCTTAAAGCCGACAAGTGAAATTGAGTTAGCACGGCATCACTTATTCTCAATTTATTACTTCACCAGGGACTCATGCAGGCTGCAGGACTGGAGAAGTGATGGCGCAGAGAGAGCCAGCAACCCAGGCACCGGTTGAATTATGCGTCACAATTTATAAACCATTACGTGCTGTGGATTTTAATGATATTTATTTACACCAGACCCCTCTCATTTCAAAACTTGGTTTCATACATGGGGAGGAGAAAGGGACCTTAAAAATGTGTTTTCGAGCTAGGGCTCACCTCAGCTGCAGAGGGTGGTCAGCCTGCACACCTGGGAATACATTGACACCCTCTCCCTGGCCTTTCCTTTCACATACCTCAGTGGCCCTGACAGTAGAACCCTAGGAAGCTCAGTCCATTTTGTTGGAGAAAACAGGGGTAAAGAATTCATCACAGTTTTAAGGCCAAGATGCAAAAGAAGGATAAGAGAAATTTACTATTTGTTGGTTCCCTACTAGTACCAGGCACTGTCTGGGAGTACTCTCTTCCTAACAGGACTGAGAAAGAAGCATTTGCATTCCCCATTTGACAGCTGTGGAAGTTGAGGCCCAGTTCAGTTCAGTAGCTCAGTTGCATCCAACTCTTTGCGACCCCGTGGACCGCAGCATGCCAGGCTTCCCTGTCCATCACCAACTTTACTCAAACTCATGTCCATTGAGTCAGTGATGCCATCCATCCATCTCATCCTCTGTTGCCCTCTTCTCTTCCTGCCTTCAATCTTTCCTAGCATCAGGGTCTTTTCAAATGGGTCAGTTCTTCTCATCAGATGGCCAAAGTATTGGAACTTCAGCATCAGTCCTTCCAATGAATATTCAGGCCAGATTTCCTTTAGGATGGACTGGTTGGATCTCCTTGCAGTCCAAGGGACTCCCAGGAGTCTTCCCCAACACCACAGCTCAAAAGCATCAATTCTTCAGCTCTCCGCTTTCTTTATAGTCCAACTCTCACATCCATATATAACTACTGGAAAAACCATAACCTTAACTAGATGGACCTTTGCTGGCAAAGTAACGTCTCTGCTTTTTATTATGCTGTCTAAGTTGGTCATGACATTTCTTCCATGGAGTAAGTGTCTTTTAATTTCAGGGCTGCAGTCATCATCTGCAGTGATTTTGGAGCCAAAAAAAATAAAGTCTGCCACTGTTTCCACTGTTTCCTCACCTATTTGCCATGAATAGAGAAAAACAATAGAATGGGAAAGACTATAGATCTCTTCAAGAAAATTACAGATACCAAGGGAACAATTTCATGCAAAGATGGGCGTGATAAAGGACAGAAATGGTATGGACCTAACAGAAGCAGAAGATATTAAGAAGAGGTGGCAAGAATACACAGAAGAACTGTACAAAAAAGATCTTCATGACCAAGATAATCATGATGGTGTGATCACTCACCTACAGCCAGACATCCTGGAATGTGAAGTCAAGTGGGCCTTAGAAAGCATCACTACGAACAAAGCTAGTGGAAGTGATAGAATTCCAGTTGAGCTACTTCAAATCCTGAAAGATGATGCTGTGAAAGTGCTGCACTCAATATGCCAGCAAACTTTGGAAAACTCAGCAGTGGCCACAGGACTGGAAAAGGTCAGTTTTCATTCCAATCCCAAAGAAAGGCAATGCCAAAGATTGCTCAAGCTACCGCACAATTGCACTCATCTCACACGCTAGTAAAGTAATGCTCAAAATTCTCCAAGCCAGGCTTCAGCAATACGTCAACCATGAACTTCCAGATGTTCAAGCTGGTTTTAGAAAAGACAGAGGAACCAGAGATCAGTTTGCCAACATCTGCTGGATCATGGAAAAAGCAAGAGAGTTCCAGAAAAACATCTGTTCTGCTTTATTGGACTATGCCAAAGCCTTTGACTGTGTGGATCACAATAAACTGTGGAAAATTCTTCAAGAGATGGGAATACTAGACCACTTGACCTGCCTCTTGAGAAACCTGTATGCAGGTCAGGAAGCAACAGTTAGAACTGGACATGGAACAACAGACTGGTTCCAAATAGGAAAAGGAGTACATCAAGGCTGTATATTGTCACCCTGCTTATTTAACTTATATGCAGAGTACATCATGAGAAATGCTGGGTTGGATGAAGCACAAGCTGGA
>NW_011494881.1:5222820-5231333 GCF_000754665.1 Bison bison bison | reverse complement strand
CTAGACAGCACATTAAAAAGCAGAGACATTATTTTGCCAACAAAGGTCCATCTAGTCAAGGCTATGGTTTTTCCAGTGGTCGTGTATGGATGTGAGAGTTGGACTATAAAGAAAGCGGAGCACTGAAGAACTGATGCTTTTGAACTGTGGTGTTGGAGAAGACTCTTGAGAGTCCCTTGGACTGCAAAGAGATCCAACCAGTCCATCCTAAAGGAGATCAGCCCTGGGTGTTCATTGGAAGGACTGATGTTGAAACTGAAACTCCAATACTTTGGCCACCTGATGCAAAGAGCTGACTCATTGGAAAAGACCCTGATGCTGGGAGGGATTGAGGGCAGGAAGAGAAGGTGATGACAGAGGATGAGATGGTTGGATGGCATCACTGACTCAATGGACATGGGTTTGGGTGGACTCTGAGAGTTGGTGATGGACAGGGAGGCTTGGCGTGCTGCGGTTCATTGGGTCACAAAGAGTCGTACACGACTGAGCTAGTGAACTGAACTGAACTGAACTGATGGGACCAGATGCCATGATCTAAGTTTTCAGAATGTTGAGGTTTAAGCCAGATTTTTCACTCTCCTCTTTCACTTTCATCAAGAGGATCTAGTTCTTCTTCACTTTCTGCCATCAGGGTGGTGTCATCTGCATATCTGAGATTATTGATATTTCTCTCGGCAATCTTGATTCCAGCTTGTGCTTCATCCAGCCCAGCGTTTCTTATAATGTACTCTGCCCATATAAGTTAAATAAGCAGGGTGACAATATACAGCCTTGACGTACTCATTTTCCTATTTGGAATCAGTCTGTTGTTCCATGTCGAGGCCCAGAGAGATGTATTATTTGTTCCTAGAGGCAGCAAACACACTGTAATGGTTAACAGTGTGGACTTTGGAGCCAGGCTATTGAAGTTCCAGTGATACATGTGACGCTGGGCAAGTGACTAGGCCTTGCTGAGTCTCAGTTTTCCACAACTGGAAAAGCAAACAAAACAACAGGATAATGCAAGACAATGGGAGGGGCATATAGAAAAATTCAATTCATGCTAACTATAGATATCCCCTTCTCTTCAAAAGTTTGCTTTACACCACTTCACTTTTACAGAAGACCTACATTAGTACCTGTTTTCTTTAACTGAAAGAAGTCCAAAGAGGGTTTTTGCTTTTTTTGGAAAAAAAAAAAAAGTGGACTAAAATAGTGTTCACTTTTACTGATGCTGTTATGGAGGTAGTGCACCAAGAGCAGAGAGTGGCCCCATCAAGCTCCTTTCTGGGAACCACACTCTGTATCTCAGCATCAAGCCCCAGAGCTCTGAACTGTGTCCATGAGCATCTGTGCTTTATCTCCATTTATTTTGTGCATCCATTAGCAAGAGGTGTCCTAAGGTAATTGCTTCTTTGCTTCTAGCCAGTTCACCTTATGGAATGTTTCATAGGAACGCTCTACTTTCTGACAGCAGGGGAAATCTGTGTTTCTTGAGATTATTATGGTTGGTAAAACAAATGGATTTGCAACCAGTTTTGTGAGGTCTAGGAATCCCAGAACTTTCCACCCCATCACCTTACCTGTTGAGCTGAGTGATGAACTCAAGCTCCACAGCCAGGGAGGCTATCACCAGGGAACCCACGATTCCATTCTAGTTTCTGTCCCCTTGGGAATCATTATCCAGGTATCTGCTTTACCTTCCCACTTACCAGATGTGTGTGTGTGTGTGTGTGTGTGTGTATGTAGAGAGGGAGGTGAGGATATTGCTTTGCCCCTTCACAGGTTCCCCCAAAACCCAGTGAGGCCTGGGCTCTGCAGGACACAGTGAGTCTAGACCATTCTGGCATCAAATAATTTGGGGCACCCTAGGTCAGTCGGAGCTGCACAGATTTCTCCACTGTAGAACTTCTCAGAACCTTTATACACCCTGATGCCTGTTGTGGCTCTGTGAGAGGAGTATATGGTTTAAAGTATTTCTTTACTTATTCACAGGGGTGTTTTGGGGGAAGGACCTGCCAAAACATGTTTATATGACTAGGACTGGGAAACACTGGTCTGCTGGATGGACTGTTTCTTGGGCATCAGAGTGCAATGCCTGCTTTGTACATCATTTCCTTGTGACTTTAGAAATTCCTCTTGACCTCATGTGACTCGTAGGGCACATATAGATCTGTTAGAGGAGCAGGACAGAAGATGCCAAGCAGAAAAGAGAGAGCCAGAGCCACATAGCAGAGTGATGAGTAAGTATTCTGTGATCAGCTGACCAACCTGTGCCTTTGGCAGGTACCTTCCCATCCCTGGAGCTCAATTTCCCCACGTGTTAGATCTGATGATTTTAAAGGGCCTCTAGGTCAGGCTTCACGCACTTGAGATGTCTGATGGGCAGAAGGAGTCCTGACTCCTCTCAGACTGTCTGATCTAGCTTCTTCAATCCCATCCACTGCTTCCCCCACTCACCTCCACCCCAGGAAAAATGACAAAGAAACCAAGAGACTGACCCAGGCTTAATGTAGCTGGAGCAAATTAATAATTGATGCGTAAAGAGACAAGATCTGCTTCAGAGGGATGTGAGGAAGTGGGCAGTGCTAGAGGAGGGGCCAGGGCATGTGAAGGAGGCCAGTTCTGCTCAGGCCAGGGCTGGGAGCAGGGTGGGCTCTTGTGGCCACATGACCTGCCCAGGCACCTGGATGGTGGCTTCCCTGGGGCCCTTGTCAGATTTCGTCCATTAAGCCCTGAAGGTGTGGCTCTAGGGCCAGACCTCTGCCTTGGCTGTCAGTGAGGAGAAGGTGTTAGGAAGGTCTGGCTGGAGCAGGGAAATGTTAGGAGCTTTGGGACCACAGGACCTGGGCTGGTTGGAGCCTGCCCCTGCCCCATGGATTCTTCAAGTTGGGCAATCCTGGTATGATGTTACCAGCACATGGAGCAGTGGAAAGCAGATGGGTTTAGGAGATCCTTGGGGGTAGAGCTGGCCTGGGACACCCAGGCTGCCCCTGGATATTACCCATCTCCCTGGTCTGGCGGTCTGAAAGCCTGGGCTAGCCATGACCTTACCGGATGACCCAGGCTAATCTCTTCTTCCTCTGGGCCTGCATCAAGTTGGGGGTTGGGGGATGACGCAAACGATCACACTGCTTCTCAGTCTTGCTCTGATGCCAGTCCTGAGCCTGTGGGCCAGCCTGGCACAGCAGCCATCCCCGGTAAATGGAGGTGGAGAGTGTGAGGGAGCAGCAGATCCTGGTTTATCCCAGAGGGTCCCCTCCCAGCCAATACTAAAGCCAACTTCCTCCCTGAAGTGGGAGTTGAGGGGTGGGGTGTTGTGGGAGCTCTCACATGCTCAACACCCTTGCTCCCAGGCTCCCAGCAGTGAAAGGGCTGTCAGGATGCATCAGCACCAGCCCCAGGACTGTCACTATCAGACACATCAGCCCAACATAGGAAGATGCCCTGCCTTCATTCCCTGTGCTGCATCACGTGCTCTTGTGAACATAAGCAACCTGCCTGTGGTGGCAGGGAGAGCCTCTCCTTGCTCTGCCTACCCTCCCCAGGACCCCCACTGCCCCTCTGTGTGAGGCATCCAGGACAGTTCTGCTGTCCTCACGGTGAGGCCACATGCTTGACCTACCCAGCTGCTGGGAGGAAAGGAGTCCGCCAGGCTGAGATGAGATGGGAGGCCAAGGGCCAGCGGCAGTGTTTCCCTGGCTGGCCATGCAGGTGGCCTGGGCCAAGAAAGTGATGCTTATCATATTTGCCATTAACCAGGCCCTATTGTGTGCTGACACGATACCAGAGGACCTGGGTCACCTCACTTAATCCTCATAAGCACCCCTAAAGAACCTTATCTGGCCCATCTTCTATGAGGCAATGGAGACTCTGAGACTCTGAGAGGTCAACTTGTCCAAGTTGGTAAGGGATGGGGCCAGGATCTGTCCAGTGGGATACCCTGTCTGTCTGGTTCTAGAGCTTGTGTTCTTAAATACTAGATTGGCTGCCTCTTTCACACTCTCATTCAACATACATTCATTCATACAGGTTGGCTCTTGGGATTGTCTTAACCTGGGTGGGGCACAGTTTGTGTGCTTCCTCCTCCCCTATCAGATGGAGCCTCAGTTCCTCTGACTCCAGAGGGTCCACTGAGTGTTCTTACTGGCCCTGTGAGGATGCAGAGTGAAACTGAGTCCAGGGCTGCCATGGATTTCCCAGAGGAAGACATGTCCAGCAGAGAGGTCAGCCAGAAGGAAGACCAGGGATGATACAAACCCAGTGCTTGGTGGTACCAATATCTCCCTGGATTTGAGTGCTAGGATTATTTTGTTGCAGCCATTGACCAGGGCTGGTACCCCTAATTCACTGTTGTGAATAAGCCCAGAGACCACCCTAGAAGGTGGGCCAAGTCAGCTTGTGGACAGTTGCTTGGAGAGCCTGTAGCAGAACTGCCCATGCCTGCCCCAGAGGTCCTGGCAGTCAGGTCCCACAGTGCTGTTTGCAGGGTTCTGCCTCACCCGTGCCCAGAGCAGACACCTCAAGAGTGGCCCTGGGATAAACATACAGGCTCCCTCCCTCTCCTGTGAGAAAACTCCAGGACCATTCCACACCATCCCTCAGAGGGACCCTGTGGGGCAGCTCCTTCACCCACTTTTTCATGGTACTCTCCCACTCCTTCCTGTCTCCCCTTTATCCTTTCAGATGGTGCTTCCTGGGGTCGTATCCTAAACAAACAATTTGCATTCAAACCTTTATCCCGGAGTCTATGCTGGGGAGACCTTGCAGTTGGACAGGGTCTGACCTTCACGCCTGTGCAGAGCCACTGAGGTGCCCCCCTGCACCCCTGCCTGCCAAGATGCCTTGTGCCTATTGCCTCTGCCCCCGCTTTTGCTTTCCTTCCTGTTCCTTGAATTTGCTCAGTGTAGGGTGCTTCAGGAGCCCCTGGAAATAATAACAAGAATTTGGGGCCAGGGGAAGAGGGGAGGCTTGGAGAAGCTTGTCATTGGCTGAGCCTGGGAGCTGGGCTGGGTAGAATCGCAGAGTCGTTGTGGCAGTTAATGCTGGCTGATTGCAGAGGCCTGAGTAGGGCCGGAGGAGGAGTAGCAATTAGCTGCTGTGATAACAGCCAGACAGGGCTGCTAAATGGGCCCATTAGAGGGCATTAGCGAAATGCCGGGATGGTGGCCTGAGCAGTGACATGACACCCTCCCTCAATGGCTCACAGGGGCCTGGGGCAGGGGGGTGGTTTACCTGAGACACATCCGGGAGGCATGCCCCAAGGTGAGAGCCACTTTAAAAGGGGAGGGTGGCCTTCTCCACACAGCTCCTGAGGTGAGGTGCCTGTCTGTGGTCCACTTTGGAGTCCACTTGCCTAGTGACACCCAGCCAGCAGATAATGGCTTTAATGGGCCCAGGGACGTAGAGCACTTAACACGCTTCCCAGAGCCGTCCCAGGTCCCAGCCATTAGCTCATTAGCTGCAGGCTCTGAGGCCCGTTTCACAGATAAGGGAGGGGAGAGACAGATGAAATGACATGTTACAGGTTAACTGCATGGTTCTATATCTAAAACCCTGCCTGTCTGACCTCACCCCTGGGACTCCTATGCCCCTTGAGGCTTGGGACTGGGTTTTATTCGTCAGTGTATCTTCAAGACCTGGTGTTGGGCCTGGCACAGAGCAGGAACTTTTAAGTGATTATTGAGGGAAAAGATGAGCACCCAGCAGCGGCTGTAGCCCCTAACCCAGGCTCTCCAATGCCCCAGCCACATGAGGTGGGGGTAATGAAGTCCAGAAGACATGAGCTGAAATCCCGATCGCATCACTTACTCTGTAGCCTCCACCAAATTATGTAACCTCCCAAAGCCTCGATTTGTTCATCTATAGAATGGGATTAATAATGGGATCTGCTCACAGAGCATCATGAGGGATAAACAAGACATCCTATACAAAGAACACAGAAGGTACTTGGCTAAAGGTATGCTGGAAATCATGCGATGGTCCCCTTCGCTTTCATCATTACCTATTTATTTGGTGAGTGACATCAGGACCCTGGTCTAAACAACAGCAGCTGTGGCTGCCAGAAGATGACCGAGGGGTGATTTCAGTAGCAGCAGGAAACAGACGGGGAAAAAAAATCCCAGTGGAAAACCCAGACCAGCCCTATAACAAACTTCCTGGGCCTAGGGTCCTCCAGATATGCCAGGGGTGGGGCTCAATAAACTCTGAGGCTCTTGGGGCTCTCAGAGCCTCATGGCTGTTCAGGGAAGGTCTATCATGTGACACGGATGGGGCTGACACTGCTGGGGAGTGAGCCTAGGAGGGGGACAGTCCAGAGGAACAAGTCTGCTCAAGGTGGGGCCTAAACCTGGACTGATAGATGTTTCTGGCTTTACGAACATACCCCGCTGACACCCTGTGCCCTGCCCATCCATCAGCAGGTGGAGCAGTGGGGGTTTGGGGATGGGGCACTGGTTCAGAGAGAGGGCACTGCCTTGTCCTCAGCTGTACTCACTGGAAGGCTGCTGCTTGGCTGGAGAGGTGGGGAGGGTGTGGAGGGTGTGCATTCTTGCTGCATTTGGGCTGGGGTTACAGCCAGAGCATCCCTCTCTCTGGGAACCCAGCCTCAGCACTGCCACCTTGCCCAACTCCAGGGGAGCCACTCATGCTCTGAACACAGAGGGCACCCTCCAACCCCTTATAATCTCTAATTGTCTTCTTCCTCTGCACCCATCATTGAATGCTGCCTACATCTGGGGAAATAGAGACGGGCACTCTCTCCAGTGCCCAGAAGGGGAAACCGAGGCTGAGGAGGGCTGAGCAACCTGCATTCAGCTGATAGTCACTGTGGTGCTGCGAGCTGGGGTGGGAAGGCACACAGATGAACAAGCTGTGTCCTCAAGAACGGAGTTGAGTGCACCTCGCCCCACGCTTACACTCACAGTCTGCCTTTCTGCATCTCTTCTCATCTGACCCTTTCAGTGGTCCTGGGGAGAAGGCAGGCCAGGAGAATTAATAGGCCCGTTTTATAGATGAGGAAATTGAGGTCTACGGAGGCGCCACACTGCACTGAATGCTCTCATTGGACAATGTTTATTTCTAATGAAAATCAAGAACAGAAAACCACGAAGATAATATCTCAAATGCCCTGGGGCTCAAGGAGGGAGTTGTTTTTTTATTGATATTTGACTGCCTTCCAAGCTTGTGGAGTTTCCAGAATTTGTCAGCACAGGGTCAGGCCCTGGGTGGGGCTTTGGTGGCTCGTCTGCTATGACTCTGGCAGCCACAGGCCTGTTTAGGAGCCAACAGTGGGATGAGGGGGCTGGGGCAGCCTGCTGGGTTGGCCCCTCGTGACTCCAACCTGCCTTCCTGCTGTTGGACCCCTAACACCAAGGGGCAGGTACTGAAGCTCCCCAGTCATTGTGGGGTGCTACCCCCTTCCTCTGCCAGAGCCGGTTCACCTTGCCTGCTGTGGGGCAGTTCCACCTCATCCCCCAAAGCCCCTCCCCACCTCCCTCTGGGCAGGTTGTGATCGCACCTTGCACTTGTCCAGGGCAGGCCACTGTTCCCACTGCTTTGATGCCATTTGAGTAAAGGAGTCCACTGTGCTTGAGGCAACCCTGCCCCCCTCCACTCTCAGATTACTCATCTGCCTCCTAGTCCCAAGGTCTGGCTGTCTCCTATTCCTGGGCACCTCATCCCCCATCCCCTCTAAGGGAAAGGTGGGATGCAATCGCCCTTACTCCTAGGGTTGCTCTGAGATTTGGAAGAAGAAAGGCAGATAAAGTTCTATGCAGGTGCTATTCCAGGGGGTGCTCTGAGGGAAGGGTGGCCATGTGTACTGTTCCTTGTCATTAGCATTATCACACTGGGCCAGGGCACCAGAAAGCCCCCTCACCCCAGCCCCCAGCCGCCCTTTCCAGCCTGCAGACTGAAGCATCTGCCTGCTCCTCTAGGTGCTGAGGCCCATAACCCAGGGGCAAGGCATGGCTTTTGGAGTGTCCCCAGCCCACAGCCCAGAACAGGAGCTGAAGAAGTGCGTGTGGAATGAATGAACACTGAGCTTCCTCCAGCACCCACTTGCACTGCTCTGCATATGTCAGGCTCAGTGCTACATGTTTTTAGTCATTATCTCATTTACTCCTCATGGTAGCTCTGCTTTTTACTGGTGAAGAAACAAGCTCAAAGAAGCCAAGCCACTTGCTATAGCAGTCAGGCTCTAATGAGGAAAAGAGAAGGGCCCTCAAGTGTTTACAGCGGGAGATTAAGTGCAGGGAATCCATTTCATAGGTGATAGAGGAGCCGAGAGTCCAAACGGGATGTGCAGCAATGCAGCAATTAGCGATGCCATGAGGCTGCTGCCATCCTAGGCTGCAGGGACACAGGAGGAGGCTGGAGGCCCACAGGCGTGTCCCACAGGAGTTGGAGTCACAGAGAGGGAAGGAGCAATACCCAGGGTTTTCCTTCCTCCTACCGTCAGCTTCCACCAGCACCACCCATCTGCCCCTCGGGACTGAAGTCTGCTGAGCCAGGGTCTTGAAGACACAGCCCAC
>NW_011494881.1:5222583-5222720 GCF_000754665.1 Bison bison bison | reverse complement strand
CTTTCCATTCTCTCCTCTCCATCTCCACTGACCCCCTTTCCATTCTCCCCTCTCCATCTCCACTGACCCCCTTCCATTCTCTCCTCTCCATCTCCACTGACCCCCTTTCCATTCTCTCCTCTCCGTCTCCACTGACC
>NW_011494881.1:5184089-5222312 GCF_000754665.1 Bison bison bison | reverse complement strand
GTCTTGAAGACACAGCCCACAGGGTTCAGATCCCCTGAGACACAGAGCAAAGCCAGGAGAGGCTAGGGATGGTCCTCAGGACAAATAAGCCCAGTGCACTTCCCATCAGTTGCAGGGTAAGAAGTGGGGCTGGGGCTCCCTCTTCTCCAGGCCAGTCCCCCTCCCCTGGGGGCTCTGGACCACCTGCTGTCCCCCACCTAGACTGCCTTTCCTGACTGCCCCCACTTTCCCAAACCCCCTGTCCCTAGAGGAGTAGTCCTGTGCCCACCACTAGCCCTGTGGCTTTTGGATCCAGAGTCCCAGTGAGCCCACTCTCAGTCCCCCTGTAAGCCCCTCCAGCCCTGGGTTGGCCACTCCACAGTCAGTGCAGCCCCAAAAGGATGCTACTCTCCACCCCTCATGGCCACAGTGCTTCACAGCTGGCTCCCTGACTTCCCCAATTCCCCTGGTCCTCCCAGCACGCTGTCCTCCCCTGAAATTGAGGCCTCAGGCACCTCTCATGATGGGATCATTGGCTCTATTCTCATTCTCCTGCCTGGCCCGCAGCCCACTCCCTCCAGCTATTGGAATGGCAGAGTGTGTCACGCATTTGTCTCCAGCCTCTGACTCCACTGCCCCCTTTCCATTCTCCCCTCTCCATCTCCACTGACCCCCTTCCATTCTCTCCTCTCCATCTCCACTGACCCCCTTCCATTCTCCCCTCTCCATCTCCACTGACCCCCTTCCATTCTCCTCTCTCTGATGCCATGGAACACTGGCTCTTGTCAAGATCCTCAATGACTCTGAGTGACCCAACCAGCCTCCCTGTGTTGTCCTCATCCTCCTCTACATTTGGCAGCATGTGGCCCAGTTGGGACAGTCTCTCCTTTTGGAGAATCTCTTCCCTTGGCCCCTTCTACTTCACTGCCTTCTCCATCCCTTTCAAGGACTCCACAACTGCCCAACCTCTGATTTTCAGTCAAGGAACCCCTGGCTTCAGTCCGAGACCCTCTTCTCTTTTCTATCCACACTCTCTTTCCAGATCTCCTAACCCAGGTCAGTGATTTTAGAGACCAACCCCTCGCTGATGGCATCCACATTTCTACCAGCAGCCCAACCATTCCACTTAGCTCCACACTTGTCCCATAATACCTGCCTGGTATATTCACGTGGATACAGAACCATGCAGGCATCTCAATTCATCATGGTTAAAACAGAACTCTCAATGTACCCATAACTACCCAAAATCTTATCAGCAATTCTTCCCCACTGCATCCAATCTGTAGCTCAACTCTTGAATTTATCCCTAAATCATCTTCTTATCTCCATTGTCATTGCCTTCATCCCAGGCCAGGCCATTGTTATCTCCCCTCTCGATTGTTGGAATAGCTTACTTATGGGCCCTCCACTTCTATCTGTTCACGTGGTGGCCAGAATGATCTTTGTAAGACTCAAGTCAGGGTATGTCACTCCATCCTTACCCATCCTCCCCTGGTTTCTCACACCGTTTAGAACAAAATCTGAACCCCTCACCAGGACCTGCCAGGCTCCCCTGGATCTGGGCACTGCCCGCCTCTGCTAACTGGTCCCCTCGCCCCCTTGCTTATGGGCTCCAGACACAGAGGCCTTCTTGTGTCCCCTGAGCATGTCCTGCTCATTTCTACTCAGGGCTTTCCCCTGCCAGGAATGCTCTGCCCAGGTCCTCAGGCCTGCCCTGGCCCCTGTCTAAAGGAATTTCTCATCCCTGAGGAAGTAACTCTACTTCCCACTTGACAAATGTGTATCCCATGAGGATGGATTTGCCTGTCTTGTTTCCAGTTGTATCTCCAGCACACAGTAGGTATTCAATCCCTACTTGTTGAGTGAATGAAAGGTACCGTTGTGAGAAAACTGAGTCTCCCAGGAAGGCTGCTGTTTGGTGATGGTTACAGAGCTGAGGGCGGCTGACCCACCCAGGACCCACCCGCATGGCCTGCCCTGTCTCCATCTTGTCCAAAGGGGTTAGGGACGATGGCTCACTAGGTGAGCTTAGAGGAAGGGCTGGGGGGCAAGAGACACGAGAGGCCCACTGATGTACCCATAGACCCTCCCTCCTCTTGCCTTTTGCCTGTGATGGATACTCAGCTCTGAGATTCTTTTCCCTTTATTCCTCCTCTCTCTCTCTTTCTCCCCACTGGGTCTTTTTAGGCGGTAATTACAGCCGAAGTGGACAATCTGTCTTTTTATTTTTAGGCTTTGACGCTCAGACACCAGGCCCTGGATGGCAAGTGCTGCCCAGAAATAGGTATCTGAGGCCCAAGCAGGGCTCTGCTGGGGCTGCTGTGAGCAGAGGTGGGGGTGCGGTGGGGAGGGCGGGATGTTGGTGTGCACACCCCTACCACAGGCTTGGGCATGGGAAGAGCCTTACTCAGGGAACTGCGAAGCCTAGGGTCTAGCTGCTCTGTGACCCTGGGTAAGTCCCTGGCCGTCTCTGGGCCTCACCTTCCGGCCTTGCACAATGAAGGGAGGACCTGGTGAGTTCCACTGGCCCTGAGGTTTCCAGGGCGGAGGGCCCTGGGCTGGCCGGGAGGGTCTTTCCTGGCGTCACTGTGCTGAGAGAGAACAGGAAGGATGAGCCAGCCCCGGAGAGAGACACCTGGACGGGGACTGTCCTGTCAGTGAGTGATGGTCCTGTGTATCGCTGAGCTTTCCTCTCCTCTCTGTTTCTTCCTGCAGCCCTCCTTTCTCATTGTCCCTCGGTTACATCTGTCTCATCCTTCCTCCTCAGGCTGCCCTCCCTCTGCTTCCCTTTTCATTTAGGGCTCAGGGGACCAGACCGTTGCCTGCATGGGCCGACAAACAGGAGGCGCCAGCCTCAGGGCCTCTGGCTCCAACAGGCCCAGCTGTTTCCTCTGGGTGCCCCGGCCTCAGCCCAGTTGGCCTGACCTCCTCTTCCCCTGGGAGTGACCATCTGCATTGGTGACCATCCCCTCAGGGATTCACCCAGATCTCTGCTCACTCAGTCACTTACTTACTCATCTAAAAAATGTTCAGTGGAGGCCATGTACTGGAGATGTGCCATGAAAAGACAAGGAGCTTTCTACCTAGTTGAAAGAAACAGACCACAGACTTCTAACCAAAGAGAATACCAGGTCTTCATGAATACCATGAAGACAAGATAAGAAAGCAAATGGCATGAAAGATGGACAGGGAGTGGCTGCTCCTGACCATGTGGTCAGAGAATGGGATATTTGAGCTGAGACCACTGGACAGAAGGATGATGCCTTGGTAACTTGGTAACTCTCTCCAGCTTCTGAAGAGTAGCTTGGGCCCCTGGGGGCTGGGATCTGGTGAAAGGGACAAGCCGCCCACTCTGGCCATCAGGAACTCGGCCTCCATCATTCTTCCCTAGCGGGCATGAGGAAGCTCTGGGGGCTTTAGAAGAAATCTGAGCTCAAGTCCAAGACCTCACACAGCTGAGTCTTCCCAGAACTAGTTGGCTTTTCTGGACAAAGAGATACCAGCCGGTGATGATGTTTTTTCCCTCTTTGCTCTTTAGGGGCCATGTTTGGAATCCTGGAGGGCTGAGCTAGGAAGCTGCCTATGAACATGAGTCCAGACTGTGTGGACAGGACTGGATATGGCTCAGGTCACACAGCCCATCAGTAACAGAGCAGGAACCTGCAGGTCTCCAGCCCCACAGGCTCTCTGCCTTCTGCAGACATGGGCTTGGGAATGTGGACAGGGAGGGGTTGTGAGGGATAAAATTTCAGGCTACCTTCGCCTCCATGAGGAATCAGTGGCCTATTTTCCCAGCTTGGCCCAAGGACAGTGGTGATATTAGAGCTCTTTGAGGCCAGAATGGTGGAAAAGAGGCTGGGAGATAGGATGGGGGCACAATCCAACAGCCCCAGGCCAGCTGCGTCCTGGGGAGCTGCAGTCTTTCCGAAATCCCAGCTGCAGAGCCGAGTCAGAAATCTCTCAGGCAGGTCCTCTGGCCTCAGGCAGGGAGGGCAGCTGCTTCTTAACAAGAGGAAAGAGTCCATCCTGGGGGCTCAGCTAGGGGGATCCTTGCGGGAGGGGGTGGCTCCCGAATCTCCAGTCTGGAGAGTGTTGGGAGGCCCAGCTCGGCAGCCAATAAGCTGGTACTGCCCAGAAATCTGGGAAGGTCAGGGAAGGAAGCTGTTTTGCTTGTGGCAAGCACACCTCTCTGGGCACCACAACCACAGGGACTATACATTCAGTGCCTTCATTCTGCCAGACAAACAATAATAGAGCGAAGAGTTATGGGGCCCTCACCCAGTGCCAAGCACTACTCTAAGCAATTTACATGTGATAACCCTATTAATCTGAAAAACCTATGATGCTCCCAGTTTATAGATGAGTAAACTGAGGCACAGAGCTATAAAATTGCACAGCTGTAAGGAGCAGAGCCAGGATTTGAGCCAAGGTAGCAGGTCACTCATCCTTGCCCCTGTTTCCCCACTTCCTCAAGACTCAGTTTTGCAACCACGTACCTGAGGGTAAGAGAAGGTGCCTGTGTGGCATCACAGCGCAAAACACAAAGTGAAGCAGCTTCTGCCAGCACGCTCATTCCTGGGGCCCCGGAGCATGCCCTGGAGGAGGGTGGGAGTGGGTCACATGGCCCTGCCTGCTGGGCCAGGAGAGGGATTGGCTGGACCCTCTGGCCTCCTTTGCTGCTGCAGGTTCTGGCTTTGGCTCACAGCACCCAGCTTTTGGTCGGCTCCCTTCCAAGTTCTTTTATTAATTCCCTCACTCTCCAGCAAGAGAACTTTAATTAGCCAGGCCGATTTATCTATATAAATACAAACGGATGGCACTCACGGTGGGGCGGGGAAGTAAAAGGGGAGCTGGGCCAGCGGGTTGCCTAGGGCAGAGGAAGTGACAACTGCGCCTTCCCAGCAACCAAAAATATGACTTTAATATCGTGTGCACATGCGTGTGTGTGTGTGCGTGTTCCTGGCAGACGGGTGGCCCACTGAGCCCTGGCTGGGCACGCTCTGTATGCCCAGGACAGGTCTACAGAGCTGGGCTGCTTCTACTTTCCCAAGGAAAGTCTACATCACCCTTATCTAGGTGCCCACTCCTCAGCACTGCCCTTCCTGCCATGCTGCCCCAGGAAGACAGGGAATGCATGACAAAATCACCTTGTTCAAGAGACTCACTTTAAACTTCAAGGACTTCTACCAGGGACGGGAGCAGGGGGATGAGCCAATGGCAGCTGAACTCCTGGTGCAGCCCTGGGAGTCTCAGTATTGGAGCACAAGTCCCTAGGATGCACCTCTCTGTCTTACTTACATGTGGGCCCCCCAAAGGTCAAACCTTTCTCACTAAGTCTTGTGGTGGCAGAGAGACAGGCAGTAGGGAGAATGGACTCTGGTGACAGCAGGTTGAGGCTTAAATTCTGGCTCTGCTACTTAGAGCTGTGTAACCCTGGGTGAACAGTTTTATGGCACAGTGCCTCAGTTTACTCCTCTGTAAAACGGAAGCATTATAGGCTGCCAGGATGAATGGGTTATCACACTTAAAATGCTTAGGAAAGTACCTAGCACTATGGGGTGAGGGCCCCATAACCCTTCAATCTATTTCCGCTTGCCTGGCAGGATGAGGGTGTAGGATGTAAGATCCACATGTGGTCGATTCATTTATGTCATAGACGGTGATGGTGAGGGAAAGTGTGATGATGATGATAAGAAGAATGATAATATTTCTTGTTATGATGACTGACATTTACTGATCATGGGCTGGGCAGTCTTCTAAGCACCTTCTGTCAGCTTGTTCAGATCTGCGGTGTGTCTAGCTGGGGAGACAAGACCCATATGATGAGAGGCCTGATGATAAGCAGATGTTGTGAATGGAGGAGACGCACAGAGGAGGGGACAGCTCAGTGGGCTGGGGTGATCTGAGACAGGTTCCCAGGAGAGGGAGGGGACTGCTCTGTTCTTTACAGAAAGTTTATATTGTCTTGGGGCCTCCTGAGTGAAGGGAGGAGGAGAAAGCATAGGGATGTTGCTTTTAATAGGCAGCGCTTCTCGCAAGGTGACAGGCTGCCTTTGGAGGAAGGCATTTCTTGCCATGGGAAGCAGGTGAGCAAAGCCTAAGAGAACATAGGTGAGAGATGCTGTGGAGGGGGTTTCTGAACTGCGTGTGGCAGAGTGAAAGGGATAGGATGTGAGATAAGTCTCTTCTCATTCTTGGAGTTCACCTGTCCAACTGTGCTTAGACAGGCACACACACACACGCACACATATACAGGCTAGGGCTGCCCTAGTGTACAGGAAGCTCAGGGAAGGTGGCTTCTCTGGCTCATGGCAAGGCCCTCTCTCTGCACATCACAACCACACAGGGATTTCACGTCCTGCAAGGCAAGCAGTAATAAAGATTTATGGGGCCTTCACCATGTTCTAAGCATTTTAAAGATGATAATAATTTAATGCTTATAAACTGTGATGTTCCCATTTTACAGATGAGTATGTGCTGTGCTGTGCTTAGTAACTCAGTCATGTCCGACTCTCTGTGACCGCATGGACTGTAGCCAGTCAGGTGCCTCTGTCCATGGGGATTCTCTAGGAAAGAAAACTGGAATGGGTTGACAGATGAGTATACTGAATGGTTAAAATAAATTGCCCAAGGTCAGACAGCTGTAAGTAGTGGAGCCAGAATTCAAACCCAGGCAGCCTCTCACTAGAATCTGTGCTTGTAACTGCCTCTAACACACATCACCGCCACCACCACCATCATCAGCATCTTACATGACGTTTCTTTGCTCTGGGTGTCCGTCAAATGTACCCTTCATCATGGGAGGCAAAGGCTGGGCCTGGGATGGGAAAGTCAGTAAGAAGTCAGCAACTGGGTAGGTGAAGGAGGGTCAAGAGACCTGTGTCATCCTGGGGATGTTGCATCCAGGACAGGAACAGGTCATGGGGTCAAATCCTCGCATTTAGCAGCCATGGGACCTTAGGCAGGCCACTTTCCTTGTCTGTCTCAGTTGCCCAGCTGTGAAATGATGAAGATCTGATGCATGGGGTATCAGACAGGCCAACAGAGTGTGAGTCACCGGCTTTTCTGGGGAAGTGAGTTCCCCTTGGCTCATCTTCGTGCACAGATAGGGGCCAGCAGAATACTAGCCCTCAGCCACCCAGCCTGGTGGTGCCCAGGAAGAGGCCCCCAGGTTTTGAGCCTAGAGTATAGTAGCCCCACAGACACATAAAACTCTTATGTTGTGGCAGATTTTCCGAGCAGAGCCCAAGAGTGGCAAACTCTATTCTTAGCCATCGTCCCATCATGTGGAGAGAAACATGTCATTAGTGGGGAGGGAGGGAGGAGCTGCCAGATTTAACCCTGGAAGAACCAGAGTGCCACAAATACTGGAGGAGAGACCCCTTGTAGCCGGGGAGGGAAGCAGACCAGAGATCTGAGTTGGACTCAAGGAAGCATCCTGTAAGGGGCATCCTGGGTGGACACTCACTGGACAGATGCTGTAAGCTTGGCCCCAAGGAGAACTCTCAGGGGAGGTGGGTGACCCTAAAAGGAAAGGGCAGAGAATTGCATCCGCTGTTATGGCTTCCCAAAGCAGACAGTGTAATAGATTGTGTGAAGAGCCCTGCAGGAGTCAGGAGACCAAATCTATTCCCATCTCTACCACGGATGTGTGTGGCTGGGGACATGTCACAGTCCTTCTCTGGCCCTTAGCCTACATCCAAAACTTGATGATCCCTGTGCTCTAGCATTTTGTGGCACGGACCCAAGTGGGGTCAGAGCTGAGAATGTCACCCAAGTCTCTGGGCAAACCTCTCACAGGGCCTGCAGCCAGCCATGTCTTTTTTTTTTCTTCAGAACCCAGTGGTTCTAACAGGGCATTTATCGCAGGCTCTTAGCTCTTCCCAACGTGCCATATGTACACTATTCTCTTAATATAATTTGTCAGCAGATCTAGCCCCAAGGGACTGGGACACGGGTTAGACTAACTTGAAGGTGTCGAATGGAGCAAAGCCAGATGTGAAAGGAAGAGAATGTCTCAGAGGAGGGGCAGGTGGCCTAAGACCTGGGTGGGGAGCAAGGGGACATCCTGGAAGGGGGACTCATGCTTTGGGGGGAGACAGGCATCCAAAATCCCTGGCTCCCTGTGCCCCCACCTCTTTTTTCCAACCTCCCTCCTCTGTACCCTGGCTCAGTCTCCCCTCCCCAGCCAAGATGTAAGCTCCAGGACACCAGGCAGCCTGCCCTCTCCCCTTCCACCTGGGGGCCATCACGGGCACAGCTAGTGCTTGCTCAGGTCTGGGCTCCTTGTCCTTCTGAGTCTGCCCTGAGCCCACCCTCCACCTGCTAGGCCCCTCTGCCCTCACCACCCGCTGTGGTCTGTGCACACCACTCATTTCCTTTCTAATTAATCACTGCTGGTCTCCAGCCATGGCCTTCCCTCTCCAGCTCATTTGCCTAAAGAAATGAGTTACTTTGTTGAGCAGAGGCAAATGCCTCCCCCCTCTATTTCCTCTCTCCCCTTCCCAGGCTGCAGAGACATGGGGGTTGGAGGCCTTTCTGGGGCTCTCCAGGGCCAAAAGGAGGGGACACTCCTGTAAGGAGAGCAGCCTCAGTTTCCCCACGCAGATCAGAATACACAGTTCCTGTGGGCCCTGCAGGAAGAGACGGCTTCAAGACCCTGGTTGGGGTGGGAGGGAAAAGGCGGTGAAGACCAGGCCTTCACCAGGCCTACCCCCGCCCCACCGGACTGAAGCTAGGATGAGGCCGTTCTGTTTTGTAAAGCTAATGAAAGAATAGAACTTGTCAGCTGGCCTCTCATGGGGAGCAGATACGGAAACCCCACGGTGCAGGACATGACTCATCATGTCATGAGGGGAGAAGTGGGAAGGAGACAGTACTAGAGGGCTCTCAGAGGGACAGGCTACAGTGAGGGGGGCTCCACCACGGAGGGGGTCCTGGGCCTTTGACAGTGCCCAGAGAACTTTAGTGGGAGTTAGGCTTCTGGTTCTCACTCTCCCTTCTATCCAGACCCACTGGACCCCCTCCAAGTACAGCACTTGCCCATGAGGACCAGGTCAGGGGTGGTTCCTAGGAGGGGCCTGACTGTGCTCAGCCACTGATGGGGCCTGAGGTCAGAGAGGCATGCTTTCAAGCCTGTATCAGCTGCACAAGCACAGGATAGGCCAATGCCTCTGAGCCTCAGTTTTCCCACCTGAAGAATGGGGGTAACAGTAGCCCCTACCTCTCAGCATTGTTAGAGAAATAGCAAAGGTCCTGTGGGCAGAGCACACAGCATAGTGCCTGGCATATAGCAAGTGCCCTTCTAAGTATTAGCTGTGATTTATTTTCATTATTATCAGAATCGCCTGCTTTAGTGTTGTGTGTGTTTTAGTTGCTCAGTTGTGTCTGACTGTGACACATGGACTGTAACCCACCAGGCTCCTCTGTCTGTGGAATTCTCCAGACAAGAGTACTGGAATAGGTGGCCATTCCCTTCTCCAGGGGATCTTCCTCACCCAGGAATTGAACCTGGGACTCCAGATTTACAGGCAGATTTGTTACCACCATACAATCTCACTTTAGTATTGGGATGTAAGCACTTTAGTATTAGAACGTAGGTAATTGAGAGAGGCAGAATTACTGGCAAGCCTTGAATTGACTCACTTATTTTGCAAAAGTAAATTATGTACAAACTGCTATTTCTGTTATTGCTGGGGAGTATGCAGTAAAACCCCTCCTGGCTGATAAAGACCCACTGTGGAGCTCAGCACCAGGGCTGAGGACCCGGCCAGCTGTCTCAGGCCACCAGAGATACAGGGGTCATGAGCTGTGGAGAGGAAACTCCATCTGTCAGTCCTGGAATTCAGTCTTGTGAAAACCAAGGCCTCACCAGGGGCCTGTGTCATATTGGCCATCCCAGCTGGGCCTGTGATAGAGCAAGCTGTGCTGAAAGACCCTAGTCTTGAGCTGGGGTGGGACTAGCCACATTTCTTGTTCTAACCCCAAGGCATTCCTTCTGTGATCCCCTGCCCCATTTATTGCCCAAGTTTGAATCTCAGGGAGCAGTCTGGGGCCCAGTGGCTCAGGGCTGAGCTAAGTAAGGTAAGCAGAGAATCTCAGAGGCTCTGGACTTGGACCAGAAGACTTTCAAGCAGACTGATACCTGCTGAGGAAAGTCACATCTCCCTGGCCACTGCCTGTGAGGAGGTTCTGAAGCTGCAGAAAGAGCAGTGCTTGGGGCCAGGGCCCTGTGGCAGAACTGGCATGCTCCCTCCTCTGCTCTGCTCTTCATTATCTCCACCCTGAAGAGAAGGATTGGACTGGAGCTCCCCTGCGATTTAAGAATCCTTCCAGCTGAAACAGCTGGGGAGCTATAGCAGCAAGAGCTGGGAGAGGAAGGGCATCAGGTTTGAGGTGGAGACAGCTGGCCTGACAAGACTCAGCCTTCCTGTCTGTAAAATGGAAATGTTCTCTTCCTTTCCCCAGTGTGCTCAAGGTAGGGGATGACGTGGGGACTTCAGAAACTCTGCCAGCCCTGCTTCTATGTATTAGTCGACCCTGGGGTGCTGAGTGGTGAGGCCCTGGCTGGGCTGCGACCTCTGGGGAGAAACCTGGGGTGCAGTAGGTACAGGACTGTGAAGGAGAATGTAGGTGACCAGTTCCATGAAGCAACCTTACGAAAAGCCAAAATTAAGATTTACTTAGCACTTGAGAGTTCACAAAACACGGTAACATCTAGTGTTTCATTAAATCAATCTTAACTACTTCACAGGCTCTCGTCACATCTTGTTTACAGGTGAGAAAACTGACACTCAGAGGTTAAACTCGTTCCCCAGAATAGGGAGGACCTTCTTGGGTTTTCCATTTTGCCAGAGGTCTAGCTGAGAGAGACCTCAGGACCACCCTAGGCACTTAGACTCAGCAGGGCTGCCGCACACAGCTGGACAGGTTGTTTACTGCACAAGGGTGCCCAGCTGAAGGGGTGATTGTGGGGTGGGATCCAGCCTCACTCTGCTCACCAAACCACACTCTCCGACGTGGAGTTGTATCTGCCCGGAGCACAGAGACGCCACGTGGACCAGTGGCACAAGGCGCAGGCTGCTCCCAGCCTCAGTTTCCTAAATCGAAACCCAAGGATAATCCTCCGTCTTAAAAGCTCCCCATCTCTTAAGGGCAGTGGAGTCCGTGAGTGGTTGAGAAAATCAATGCACTACAAGTGCTTTGAGCGCCTTGGAGATAAGCTTCCTGACAAAGAGGGAGCTGATTAAAGGCAGGAGCGCTTTCTCTGTGGCACTGATAGGGATCTCTGCAGAGTGAGTCAGGGTGTCGGGGATGGGTGTGAAGGACGCCGGCCTGTGGACGCTGGCTTCCGCGGCCGGCCCTCCTGCTGGCCTGGGGGCCGTGTCCTGTGTCTCCCTGGTTTCTGAGCTCATGGTGTCTCTCCCAGTGACTTACACATTGTGGGAGATCAATACACATTTGTTCTCACTGAATTGAATTGTCTGTATGTTCCTATTGTCATTTCTCTACTCTGCTTCCTCTACAAAAGCGCAGTAACGCACTAAACACACCCAACATTGGGCTGGGAGTCTGAAAATCTGGGTTCAAAGCGTCCTCTGCCACCAGTACACTGCTACCTGACCTCTGCCCCTGCCGGGATCTCAGTTTCCCACGAGCAAAGCAAGGCGTTGGATATGGTGGCCCGTGGGGCCCCTCCCTCACAATGCAGTCTGGAGCTGTGACTGCACACGCATCTACACAGAGCACCCCCCACCCCACCGCCCTTTTGTCTCTAAAGGCAGCCAAGATAAAACAGAGCCTAATCCACACCAGAGAGACGGGTCCTCTGCCCGAGGGGCCGCGGGCACAAATTGGGCCGTCGTGTTCCATTACTTCCGCCAAGCTGGGCCTCACCATCTCACCTCCAGCCGCCTCTGAACAGCGACAGCGACAGGCAGACAGTGCGGTGGGGGCAGGGGGCCCATGCTGCCACCAGACCCCCTGACTCCAACCTTCAAAGGCGACAGGCAAGGGAGGGGGCCCAGCCAGCGAGGATTTTTAATGACCCCAAATCCTGGCAACTCATTATGTCTCTGATAAGGCAATGGGAGCTGTCACTCTGAGATGCAGCCAAGGAGGCTCCCTAGAGAAATTTTGCCGCCTTCTCGCTAATCTTCTTATAAACATTGTTATTTATTTTTTCTTATTTTATCCGACATGTGTCAAGCAGCCCCTGCTAAGCCTGTGACATCTCCAGGGAGGCTGGAGGAGGCTTGAGGATGGTGGGTCGCTCCCCCTCCTCCCCTGGCTTTCTCCCCACCCCAACCCTCAGCAGCATGGCCCCTGTAGGCCTTAGTTCTCTGGCCAGCCAAGGTTCTGCCCCAGGCGGGCGGCTTTGCGACGCCCTCAGGAGCTGGTTCTCGGGCTAGGAGACCCTAGACGTCTGGGAGCCAGCCACTGGAATTAGGAGATTGCAGGCTATGCCAACTGGGGCCGCTTCCAAGGAGAGGGCTGCATGCCACCGTGGGCATCTGGGGCACCACACAGGTGCACTAGGAAGCCCCCAGGCTCCCTCTGAGTGTATCTGGTTTACACCCAAGTAGCAACCTCTGCATCTGCTGCCAATTGCGGCTCTGTACCAGACACCGTGCTCAGCGTCCTTCTCACACTGACGCTAACGCTCTCCTTCACTCCTCACAGTGACTACATGAGGTTGGTACTAACAACAGTCCCATTTTTAAGGGAGGAAACTGAGGCCCAGGGAGGCTAAGCCACTTGCCCAAGGTTGTTCAGGCAGGAGGGGACAGGCTAGATATTTGAACCCTGGTGCTCAGATGCAGGGCTAGTATAGCACTCACCCAGCACTTTCCATGGGCGGCTTCTTTTGGATGCTCCTGAGATCCTGGGAAAGGAACAAAGACAGGCATTTCCTCCACATTTAATTGATAAAGAAACAGGCTCAGAGAGGGTGCATAACTTGCCTACGGCCCCAGGACAAGGACAAGAACCCCGGTCTCTTGGCTTCTAGTTCAGAGTTCTTTCTGAAAGATCTTGGGAGAGCTTCTCCTGGCTTTCGTCCTGTGTTCTAGGGTTCTGATATCCAGGGGGGCTGGAGCAATGCTAGGAGTGTGGCAAGAAGATCTTAGAACTTCAGCAGGGCACGAGGAAGAGTCAAGAAGGTCTGGGATGCCTGTCTCAACTGTAGTTCCTGGCACACATTTGTGATAAGCCTTTTGGATCACTCAGATGGATTACTATGAAGCAGGCTATAAACAATGCATACAGCATGGTCTCGTTTTATGACTATATAGTTATACCTATTCACATGTATGCAGTGTATCTACAACAGGTTGAATTTTCTGCTTTTAAAACAGCCTAATTTAAGGCCAGTGTTTTAATTTTCCATGTTTGAGTTATCCTGAATCTAGAACAAGGTACTTGTTTTTGTTTTTTTTTTTTTAATTATTTTTAAATAATTTAGGTAGCACAGAGTAGTTCCCACAACACTCTGCCCACCTCTGTCTTATGCTAACAATGTTGACATCTTGCTTAACTTCGAATGTCACCTGGTTTTCTCGGGGTAAATGCTGGGACTTCATCACATTACATCAGGATACACACCATGTGCCATTCACAGGACTTCTCATTGGTGATGTTAACCTTGACCCGTTCAGGTGGTATCTGCCAGTTTTCTCCACTGCTGTGTTATTTTTCCCTCTCCATATTCTATTCTTAGAAGCAAGTCTCTAAGTGCAGCCCTCACTCAAGAAGAGAGGAATTAACACCCACCCCCTCAATATCAATGAATTTGTGGACATATGTTAAAACCACCATAGTACTTAAATTGGAGTGAGGGGAACTACTTTGAGGCCACACACATGTCCTATTTCTCCTTAAAGTTCCCACTAATTTTAACAGCTGTGACTGGATCCGGCCTGCAGAAATTCCTACCTTGATGTTCTAATGGTGATTTTCTACTTCCCTCATTTCTTCTACTTATTAGTTGGAATTCAATATTTTTGCTGTTATTTCCCATGTTGCTCAAATTGTTCCAGATTTAGCCACTGGAAACTCTTGCAGTTTGACTTTTCTCTTCTCTTGACATGGCCCTTTGGGTTTTTGTTTTGTTCTATGGTGGACTCATTAAAAAAAGATAAGCCTATTGTGACATTTTGGTTTGGGCGGGTCTTGTTGTTTTTAACACTATCTTAATTTCTGGCATTACAAAATGATCCAGGATGATCTTAATTTCCTTGGCCCAGCCCTAGAATCAGCCATTTCTTCAAAATCTCAGTCCCTTTTATTGGCAATTATTAGAGGTAACTAAGAACTCATTTCTAGGAAAGCACACATGTTTGAAGTCAAGTTTTACATGAATAAAGCATCTGGACCTTGATAGCTGGAAATGAATTGACATCCAGTATAACTCAGGGGTGTAACATGTATGTAACATGCCTGGATGTCCATGTCTCACTCGAGCCTCACATATAGAATAACCTTGAAATGACCCTGTGAGGATGAGGGATGTTACTCTGGGTTCAAATCCATACCATTGGTATGGATAGTCCATAGCCCAATCTCCAGCCAGCATCTCTACAGACACTCACTTTTCATCCACACAGTCAGGATATACAAGCCAAAGAGTTTGACATGTCTCCAAAATGTCAATGAATCATCTGGGAAATATTAAACCATGATTTAATGATTCTTCTCAGGTTTTACTCAATTATGAATTTAATATTCTTGACATTTTCCTTCATTCCTGTGGAGCCTCTGAGACTCCAGAGACAGGGGAGAGAGCCCCAGTAACAACAATGTGATTGCAAGGGAGCTGAGGCAGGCAAAGTGCATCACCCCTCTGACTAGCTTCCCGCCATCAAGCAGGAATAACGACAACAAATCAGAGTGATGAGAAAATGCAATAGGAATAGTTCTGAATCATTACTGTACTGTTTGTATGACAGGAAGGGTTCATGCTCAGGATCCAGACGGACCTGGGTTCAAAACCCGGCTCCATCTCCATCACTTGTGTGATGGGCAAGAGGGTTCACTTTTCTGGGCCTCAGTTGGTTTGTCCATAAAAATTGGTTACCAGTCTCTACCTCAGGGAGTTGTCATGGGGTCAAACGAGATCATCACAGTTCAGTGCTTAGCACGGTGCCTGGTTTGGTTTAGTTGCTGAGTCACGTCCAACTCTTGCGACCCCATGGGCTGTAGCTCTGCAGGCTCCTCTGTCCGAGTGATTTCCCAGGCAAGAAAACTGGAGTGGGTTGCCGTTTCCTTTTCCAGGGGTTCTTACCGACACAGGGATCAAACCCTGGTCTCCTGCACCGCAGGTGAATTCTTTACTGACTGAGCTACCAGGGAAGCCCCCCAGTGACCTTTAGTAATAATAGTAATAAGCAACTTAACAGTAAGAACAGAATCCAAATGACCAGTCAGTGGAAATATGATCAGGGTCATGTTGCATGAATTTAAGATCAAAACAGGTGTCAAATTTAAGTATTTTTCATATTTTTTTAAAATGACTTTATTTTTAGAGCACTTTTTCAGTTCACAGCAAAACTGAGTAGTGACTTTTCACATACCCCTGCCCACTCCCCAGCCTCCCCTCTTATCAAAATCCTTCACCAGAGTGGCACATTTGTTAGAACTGATGAACATATATTGACACATCACCACCCAAAGTTCATAATTTACATTAGGGTTCACTCTTGGTGATGTGAATACTAGTTTTGACAAATGTATAATGACATGTATCCACTGTTGCAGGGTCATACAGAATCTTTTCATTGCCCTAAAAATCTGTGCTCTGCCTATTCATCTCCCCCGCTCCACCCTCCCTGAATCCCTGGCAGCCACTGATCATTTTACTATCTCCATAGTTTTGCTTTTTCTAGAATGTCACCTAGTTGGAATCATTCAGTCTATAGCCTTTTCAGACTGGCTTCTTTCACTTTGAAATACGCATTTAAGTTTGCTCCATGTCTTTTTATGGCTTGATAGATTTCTTTTTGTATTCCAAATTGAATGTACCAGGGTTTATTTATCCACATAATTACTGAAGACAGCTTGGTTGCTTCCAAGTTTTGGTAATTATGAATAAAGCTGCTGTAAACATCTGTGTGCAGATTTTCACATGGACCTATGTATTCAGCCCCTTTGGGTAAATACCGAGGAGTGCGATTGCTGGGTGGTATGTGGTAAAATTGTTCATTTTTGTAAGAAACTACCACACAGTCTTCCAAAATGACTGTACCATTTTGCATTCCACCAGCAATGAATGAGAGTTGCTGTTGCTCTTCATCATCACCAGCATTTGCTGTCATCAGTGTTCTGGATTTTGGTCATTGTAATAGGTTTATAGTGATATCTGCCTTTTGTTTTAATTTGCGGTTTCCTTATGACATATGATGTGGAGCATCTTTTCATATGGTTATTTGCCATCAGTATATCTTCTTTGGTGAATGGTCTGTTCTGGTCTTTGGCCCCCCTTTTAAAATCAGGTGGTTTGTTTTCTGATTGTTGAGTTTTAAGAGTTATTTGTATATTTTGGGAAAATCAGATGTATCTTTTGCAAATATTTTCTCTCACTCTGTGGCTTTTCTTCTCATTCTCTTGACAGTGTCTTTCATAGAGCCGAAGCTTTTAATTTTAATGAAATCCAGCTTATCAATTATTTCTTTCATAGTATGTAAAAAGTCATCGCCATGCCCAAGGTCATCCAGATTTTCTCCTGTTATCTTCTAAGTTTTATAGTTTTGCATTTTATATTTAGATCTATGATTCATGATGTGTTAATTTTTGTGAACAGTGTAAGGTCTGTGTCTAGATTCATTTTTTTGCATGTGGATGTCCTGGTGTTGCAGCTCCATTTGTTGAAAAGCCAACTTTGCTCCATTCCCATGTATTTTTGCCTTGAGTTTTTCAAAGGACATCCCTGCAGGGAGTCCCCCACATGCCCTTAACACTCCCCTTTATCCACGGCACTGTTCTAGTAGGGAAGGCCCCTTTGGGAAGAGACTTTGGACTTGATCACCAGACTCTGATGGGGGAGTACCCTTCAGCCAGGCATCCACTCAAGGTCGGGGACAGGCGCTTTGCGCTGGGCCAGGAGACTGTGTTGGGGTAGGTGGTTATCAGTGCAGGGTTCCTGAGGGGTGACTAGTCTCCAGGTTGGAAGGAGGAAGTCTGACCATGGGGGGCCTCATGGTAGGGGAGAGAGCAGCCTCGGGCCTCTGTGGAGATTAGGAACAGAGCCCAGGGGTGGGTGACTCCACAATCAAGCCCACAAAGGCATTGGTACATGCTCACCTTCCAGTAACCTGGATAGCTGCTTATCAGCTATACCAGACCCAATCAATTAAACTCTCCCACTGCCACCTCCCTTCCCGGGTTTAATTTGGGGCATCCAACTCATCAGCAGGCTGGAAGTGAGGATTTCTGCTCTGTGCAGGTCTCAAGAGTTTGGTGAGGAAGCAGGTTCTGTGGACACGGGGCTGCATCCTCCCACCCTGGGCCAGCACTGCGGGCTGATGCCTGCCATGGGGCTTTGTTCCTGAGGCCCAGGTGCCTGCTTCCCCATCAGAGGGCTCGGTGTCTTGGTCCTTCGAGAATGAAGTGGGGACCCCAGCACGCTCCCTGCCCCCACTCAAATGCTGGGGGCTAGAAGCAATAGCTCCTGGAGACCCAGGCCTCCCTCCTCTCTCCCAGGGCCTGTCTTCTGTATGGAGGAGCTGGGTCCAGTCACAGCGTGTTCACCATCATGAGCTGGGCACACTGCTGGTCCCTTCCCAGTCATGGTGCCTCATTGCATCCCAAAACAAGCCCACAGAGCTGGCATCACCAGTCTCATTCTATAGATGTGAAGCCCTCAGCAGGGTGGACAGGGCCACTTGCCAGCTCAGAACATGTCAACAGGGCTTTCTGAGACTCAGTTTCCTCACCTGTAAAATGGAACCATTCACATCTCCCTCACTGGGCTGCTGCGAGATATACATTAATCAATAGAGATGAAGAACACAGTTGTAGCTTGGATTAAATGGTGGCTTGAATTACTGTCACCATAAGAGGCCACCTTGGGATCTGATCCAGGAATGTCTGGCTCTGATGCTCAGGTTCTTTCTTCTGTACATGCTCCTGGCCCCCCATCGATGGCTAGAGCAGGTCCTAGAGATGGGCTCCCAGGCACCCTCCAGGAGATGTGTGAGTGTTGTGTGCCTTTCAGGAAAGAGCAGAAAGCTGAGAGAGGAGCGGAGCTCCTATGGAACTGTGCTCCTGTCAGGCATGTTTCTCTGTGCCATTCTCTCACGGGTAAGGGCCACGCCCAGAGATGGCCAGGGACCATGCCTCAACCACACAGCAGTCTTCTAGGGCCCAGCTGGGCCCTTCCAGGGGTGCCACCTTCCAGATGAGCAGAAGTCTCATGTCTGCTGCTCCATAACCACTGGCCACGCCATGTGCTTGTCCATCTGGGTTGCACACAAAGTCCGCAGGGCATGAAATTCATTTTCTTTATGTCTGATGGAGTATTGACTGCTTGGATGAAATCCAACAAATCATAGTGATTGCAGAAACAAGCACAGCCGCAGCCCTGGTGTCTGTGTGACACACACTTACACACAGTCACACACAGCCTCGCACACTCACATACATACACTGACATATACACATACCCATGCAGTCTTACCTGCTCATGCATACTCACACTAGCTCGTACTCACACACAGGCTCATTCATTCACATTCGTTTATAGTCTCTCACACTCACATGCATATGCACTCACTATCTTGCACACTTGCACTTACTCTTGCTCACACATTCACAGTTTCATACTTGTGTACACATCTTTGTTCCCTTATGTTATTGTTGTTTTACTCGCTAAGTTGTGTCTGAATGTGACCCCATGGACAGTAGCCCACCAGTCTCCTCTGTCCATGGGATTCTCAAGGCAAGAATACTGGAGTGGGTTGCCATTTCCTTCTCCAGGGGATCTTCCCACCCCAGGGATCAAACCCATGTCTCCTGCTTGACAGGCAGATTTTCTACCACTGAACTATCAGGGAAGCCTTTATACCCTTACACACTGAAATAAATCATACATTTCCATACTCTCACACCTCACATGGCTCTTGGATGCCCAGTTCTGAAACATCAGTGATGCTCTCCTAAACATAGGGAAGAAGCAGACGCAACTTCCCAGTCCCCTGCCCAGATCTCATCATTGCTTGAATCCTTCCAGGCCAGCTGAGACTTGTCTTCCCCAGGAAAGCTCCTGACTTTACCCCTTCCCACCAGCCTTCTGGGTTCTATTCTTCCTGGACCCACCATAAAGCTATCGTGGGTTACTGTAAAGCTAACAGCAGCTTATTTCTCTGCTTTTGTCTGCAGCCAGTGTTCACTGAGCACCTGTTATGTGCCAGTCCCGGTGGGTCCCATGGCCTCCACTGAAAGGAGAGAGCCCCTTGAGGGCAGGGAGTGTGTCAAAACATCTGTGCCTCAGCACTTAGGACGGCCTGGGCACATGGGACCTACTCCATGTGTAGAGTAGATGAAGGCATGCCTCCCAGGGGCCTGTTGGTCAATATGTTTCCAGTAACAAAGTCTTTCCCAAAGCTAGCCCTTCCCCTACACACCCATCTCTCCTGCACATCTGTGCAGATCTGGCCCAAGTGCCATTTCCCCTGGGAGGACTTTGGTCAGTCGACTCTCAGAGACAGTTCTTCTAAGCTGGCTCATGCCTTCTACCCAGGGGAACGCTGGCCCCTCAAGAGCAGGACTAGGTGTCCACAGAGCCCGACACTGAACAGCTTCAATTAGCTTTTCAGTTATGTTCTCCAAGATGTGCTTTCTCCGTGGAAAAGGCTTTCTCTCCAATGATGAGAGCCAATGACAGCCTCAGTCTTCTCTCTTTACTGAAACCTAGGTCCCCCAAAATGCTGTAGTTTGCAGAGACTGAACAATCTCTTGCTCGTGGCTTGAGGCTCCGCCTCAATAAATAAAAAAAATTTATTTATTTTTAATTGCAGGATAATTGCTTTACAGTATTGCATTGGTTTCTACCAAATTCAACATGAATCAGCCATAGGTTGACCCATGTCCCATCCCACCCCTCTAGGTAGTTACCAAGCCCCAGTCTGTGTTCCCTGAGTCATACAGCAAATTCCCATTGTCTATGTATTTTACATATGGTAATGCATGTTTCCATGTTACTCTCTCCATACCTCCCACCCTCTCCTTCCTCCCTGCCCAGCCGTGTCCGTAAGTCTTTTCTCGATGTCTGTTTCTCCACTGCTGCTCTGCAAATAGGTTCCTCAGCACCATCTTTCTAGCTCTCGTATATATGCATTAGTATGTGACACTTTCTTTTATCTTTCTGTCTTACTTCACTCTGTATAATAGGGTCTGGGTTCACCCACCTCATTAGAACTGACTCAAATGTGTTCTTTTTTATGGCTGAGTAATATTCCATTATATATACATACCACAGCTTCTTTATCCATTCATCTGTCAATGGACATCTAGGTTGCTTCCATGGCCAGCTATTGTAAATAGAGCTGCAATGAACCCTCTTGCACTGTGGTGGGAATGCAAATTGATATAGGAGAACACTATGGAGATTCCTTAAACACTAGAAATAAAACCACCATATGACCCAGAAATCCCACTACTAGGAGTATATCCCGAGAAAACCAAAACTGGAAAATGACACACGTACCTTCTTATCTCTTTAAATGCCACTTTCCCCAGGAGACCGTCTCTGTTACCCAGAATCCTTTAGGTGCTCTGGTCTGAGTCCCACCCCCTCTCTTGGCACTGTCCTGCTCTATCATAATTTTCCGTTTCCCCAGGAGACCGTCTCTGTTACCCAGAATCCTTTAGGTGCTCTGGTCTGAGTCCCACCCCCTCTCTTGGCACTGTCCTGCTCTATCATAATTTTCCGTTTCCCCAGGAGACCGTCTCTGTTACCCAGAATCCTTTAGGTGCTCTGGTCTGAGTCCCACCCCCTCTCTTGGCACTGTCCTGCTCTATCATAATTTTCCGTTTCCCCAGGAGACCGTCTCTGTTACCCAGAATCCTTTAGGTGCTCTGGTCTGAGTCCCACCCCCTCTCTTGGCACTGTCCTGCTCTATCATAATTTTCCGTTTCCCCAGGAGACCGTCTCTGTTACCCAGAATCCTTTAGGTGCTCTGGTCTGGGCCCCACCCCCTCTCTTGGCACTGTCCTGCTCTATTATAATTTTCCCTTTGCCTCTGTCATCCTAGCCTGTGTGCACCCCAGAGACAGATGTTTCTTCTGTCCTCATTGCATCTCCAGGGCCCCAGCATGTGCTCAGTACACAGTAGGCATTCAGTACATGCTGCAGGAAAGGACAGAGGAGCAAAACATCCTTTGCTTTGTCCTCCCCTCCATGGTCTTACAGAGAATGAAGCTGGAGGCAATCTGATTTTCCCTTTCTACGATGTAAGCCCTCCTGGGTAAGGGTCCACCTTGAGCCCATGTGTCTCGTCCCTTCATTCACTCGTCTCTGGAACCTTCATTCCCTCCTCAGAGAGCCCCTGCCTCCAGCACTTTCTGTGATGCCTGAGTGTCCCCAACTTGGTTATCTGTGCTGTAGGTTACATTTCCCAGAGGCTATGCCCAGGGGTAGGGAGGACAGACCAAGCCCAGGCCTGGGAGACCCCTGAGCTTGGAAAGCAGGCTCCAGCTAATTCTGTGATTCCCAGGTCGCTGCCGCCCAGTGACGGTGCTGCAGTTGCTTCCTTTGATAACCTGGACTCTTGGCAGAGACAGTTGGAGCCTCTTTAAGAACCGTCCAGGGAAAGGAAGGCAGAGTCTCTGGGTACTGGGGGCTGGGAGGCCGGAGAAGACAGCTCACACCCCCTCCTGGATCTGCAGACCTGCCAAAGGGGATGATGAGAACTGGGGAGGTAAGAGGCCACTGTGTTCTGATGGCACACTGGGGCAACTTTGGCCCAGGGTCAGAGTCGTGGCTTAGAATCTCCCTCAAGGTGTGACCATGACTGAGTCAGATAACTGCATCTCTTTGGTGGGTAGTTTAAGGGCCTCAACCCTCTGGCCAGAAATCGTCTTTCCACAACTATTATTACTTTCTTTGGCAATCTCAGACAACCAAATTCCCCAATGTGCTCTGCAGTTAATTACTTGCCTTTGGGACTTCGCCCATTGCAGTGTCCTCTGTTGAAATATCTCCCCTGCCTTCCCAATTCAAAAGGTGAAAATTCTCTCTGTTGTTTGATCCTGAGAGCAAACACCACTTCCTTCAGGGAGCCATCTCTGATTGTCCTGATTGCTGTAATTGCCTCCTCCACTGAGCTCTCAGAAGCTCCTCTCTGAGGCTTATGTAGGGCTCTGCCCATACTCTGGTCTTACAAAGAGGCGTGGGTGGCAGGAAGATTGTAGCTGGACTCTAGGTGGTCCCTTTCACTTTGCAGCTTATGTAGGTGGCATCCCAGGAGCTGTGCAGTATCTAATCTGTGACTGTACATGGCAGGCCTCCTGGGTCCAGCCTCTGAGAACTGTGCCAAGAATCCCATGGGGTTCTGAGCCCAGGCTCAGAAGGACAGATGAAGGCGCTCCTTGTCTTCTGCCCAACCTGTTCTCCTTCTCCATACTCACTCACCCAGGCGCCCACTCAGGCCCATGTCTTAAAATACCGTTTCTAACCTGGCTCTCAAATTGATGTCTGTAGCCCTTACCTCGGCCCCAAGCTCCAGATTCATAGCTTCAAGTGCCTGTGGGATCTACACTTAGACGTGTCACAGGCATTGCGAATTTAATCCAGCGGAGCTGACCTCTTAATTCCTGCCACATACCTGTCCTCTCATTCTCCTCGATCTCAGTAAACCATCAGTCCGCAAGCTGAAATTCCAAGAGTCATCCTTGATTCCTCCCTTTCTTTCACCCTCTACAGATAATCCATCAGTTTGTTCTGTCACCCAGCTTACAAAATATGTCCTGGATCTGTCTCCAGGTCTCTATCACCTCTGCCATCACCAACTCCAAGCCAGCATCCTCTCTCCCCTGTCTTACATGGGGTTCCCTCAAGAACAGAGAGCAAGAGAAGGATTTGGGTATAAGCAGGCCATACATTTAGGAGCTGAGACAGGAAAGAGGAAAAGCCAATCCAGGGTGTCTTGCTACTGCTGCTGCAAACCTCTGTGGCCAACCCTACCCTCGGAAAAGTCTCTCCTAAGGACAGCAGCCTGAAATATTTGATTATTGACTTTTGTCCCCGTTGATAGACAGTTGCCTCCTGAGTCCTGAATTGCCTGCTCCCTTCTCTCAGGCTGTCTTGTGCAGGTCGAGTGAGCTCTTCACAGGAGAAAATCAGAGAGGAGCTGCAAGCATTTGGAGGTTTTGAACTCAGTTCATCAGCTGCAGCTGGAATCACCAGTGGGCAGCGGGGGTGGTGAGGGGCAACAGAATCATCTGTTACAGCTTTCATAGCCACCCCCACACTTGTCCATCTGTATAGGACCACCAGAGCAATCTTGTAAAAGTACAAATGGATTCTACCTCTTCACTGCCTAAGACTTTTCAAAGGTCTCCATTGTCTTGAGAATAAAACCTTGGCTGTGACTGATCAGGTCACCCTCAGCCTCCCTGCTTCCCTGCCCTCATCCCCAATCTCTCACTAAACTCCAGGCATTCTGGTCTTTTAGGGCCTTAAGCCCTCGCCCCAAGCTTATTCCAGCCTTAGGGCCTATGCACTCACCTGCCCTCTCCGTGGACCCCCTTTCCCCACAGTATGCACACAGCTGGCTCCAAGTCCTTCAAGTCCACACTCACAGGTCACCTCCTTAGAGAGAGCTCTTCCCCAGCTCCATAGTACCCCACCCCCAAGATCTCTAGAACTTCACTCCTTTCCTTTTCTCAGATCACTCACATCTAACTCAGTTACTTATTTATCTACCTGTTTCTTCTCTCTCCCACTAGAAGCTAATCAGTCATGGTCACGTATTTATCTCCAGGTCCCAGCCCAGTGCCCGGCATGTAGGAGATGTTCAATGAATGAATGAATGAACTGAATGGGTCAGGTTCTCCCAGAAGCAAGCAGAGCCTGAGTTGGGGATTCTTGTGTATCTGCTAGAATAGAGAATGTTCTCTAGTGAGCCCTGTCACAGAGTTAGGGAAGCAGATTTGGGCAGGAAGAAAATCTAGGCAAGGGTGTGGGTGCAGTTGGAGTCTAGCCTCAGACTTCCCCCGCCAGGGCTCTGGCACCACCTTTAGACAGACAAGGATGACTCTTTTGTACCCTGTGTCAGTCTTGGCTGAGCGCTGCCCCAGGAGGAAATGTGGGGTCAGGAGGACGCTATTAGCAGCTGACACTTGCAGCACCTGAGGGAGGGGTGCACGGACCTGATGAGGGGTCAGGGAGGGGCACCAACAACACTCATGTTCTGGAAGGGACTGCTGTCCTGCTGCTCACAGATCCCATGGCTAAAGGGGCCGCTTATCTTATCTTATCAGGCTAGGGTTTGATAGCAGGGGAATGGACCAGATGACCTCTGTAAGCCTCTTTTAGCACAAGAAGACTATGATTCCTACAGTGTCAGGAGAATAGATGCCCACTGGTCTAAGTGGAGGCACCTCAGCCAGGACATCTCAGAGAGAAGAAATCCCCCATGAGTACCAAATCAGGCTCCTATTGGCCCATCCCATCTCCAGTTGCCTCCTTGTAACTGACCTATATCCCGCTTGCTGCCTCCTGAGCCCATTTTCTCTTTGTGCTTTCTCACTGGCTGTGAGAACAGGGGAACTTCCCAGGTGGCTTCCTGAACCCTCCTGCCAATGCAGGAGACATAAGAGACATGGGATCAATCCCTAGGTCAGGAAGATCCTCTGGAGGAGGGCACGGCAACCTATTCCAGTATTCTTGCCTGGAGAATCTCATGGACAGAGGAGCCTGATGGGCTACTCATGGGGTTGTAAAGAGTCGGACACAAGAGAAGTGACTTAGCACACACGCATGCATGAGAGCAGTGGGTCGGCATTTTCCCTGAAACAACCCCCAGAGTTCACCCCACATGTAGGCCTCTGAAGCTGTTTGCTCATAACAGTGGATGGCCATCCCATTGACCCATCGCCAACTATAGTTAGTCTCTCACTGCAGCGCCAGTTCAATCCTGCTTATTTCCTGAAAAATTAAGGCCCAGGAGACGGTGTTCCCACAGCCAAAAAGTCTTAAGGATGCTTAGGGAAGATGCTCTGCTCCTGGTCCCTCTCCTGGGTGTGTCTAGGTGACACAGAGAGCAGGTCAGGAGGGCACAACTTGGCATTGACAAGTGTCCCAGCCTCCCCCCAGCCCTGCAATTTCCCTTGGTCCAATAGCTATTGACAGCTGGGGCACTTGAGTTTTTCTCTTTTCTCTGTCGGCTCTTTTAATTGAAAAATATAAAGAAAACGCCTATTGATTCCATGTAACTGATAAGCTGTTCACTCTCTGGCCTTTTTAATCAGGAGCCAAACCTGGCTTAGAGCCCAGGGGAAGAGAAGGGCTGGGAAAGGAGGAGCATGATTCACACTCAGGGGGCTCTCCACCCCTCCCAAAATCTCATGCAGAGCCCCCTGGACTGGGGATAAAGGAACAATTTAGGAATGTTTTCCTTCCTAAGGATGTTTGCTGCTCCTAATTTTTGAAGCATATAATTATCCCTAACATTTACACAGCACTTTGCATTTACAAAGCAATTTCCATTTGTAAAGCCCTTCCACATCTATTGTCTTCTTTGATCAGTCTGTGGACTGCAGGGGACACCTGGTCCAGGAGTACCCCCTCCACTTACCAAGCTGTGCATCCGGGCCATGGAAGCCCCGCTCCCCACAGTCCTGGGAAGCAGTCTGAGCAAAGGTGCCTGCTCCATTTTACAGATGAGGTCATTGCAGTTCAGAGACATCGTAATTTCCAAGGTTGCACAGCAAGTAAGCAGTCAGAAATTGGTCAGGGTGAGAATACTGAGCCCTTCCAGGTGCTCTGCTCCTTAGAAATGAGCAGTTACCTGGTCAAGATATGGGAATCATCTGTCAGACTCTTGCTGACTGTGGATCTCAGTTAGACTTGAAGAACTTCCTTTAAAAAAGAGTAGTTAATCATTATAATATGCTAAGCAGAATATTTCTCCTTCCTCAGAGAATGCTCATCTCAGGTTAGGGCCCATCAACAGAGGAATGGACCAGATGACCTCAGTAAGCCCCTTTTTAACACAAGGAGGCTACGACTCCCAGAGTGCCGGGAGGATGGATGCCCATCAGCCTAAATGGAGGCACCTTAGCCTCTTGTCTTCTTTTTGGCACACATCAAGACATGAGTCATAGAAGGTGCAGGGAAAATTTATTGCATTATCAATATTTAATATCTCCGGGGAGGTGACATCAGCAGAATTGCCTGGCCTGGCAGAGCCATGTAGGTGGACAGTGGGACAGGCCCTTCATCTCCTGGACACCCCATCCTTCCCACATGGGGAACAGGTGAAATTTATGGGCTCCTGGAAGAGGCATGTACACGGCCAAGGCTGACACATTCCTCTAGCACCTGTGTGCTGACCTGGGGGACCTCCCTCCCTGTGATTCTTCACTTGGCCCAGGGTCTGGCAGAGCTGGGAGCCAGTGATTATTCCCTGGGCCTGGGCCTCAGGATCGTCAGCTGTCCTTAAATGTCAGATTGAGTGTGGTCTGATTGACAGTGCTGTGTGACAGGCTAGGGTCCCAGACCTACATGGCAGTCTGTCACTTGCCAGACAGATAATCTCAAGACTCAGGTGCCACCAAAGTTAGTCTGAGCCCAGGAGAAACTTGACAGGCAGTGGGAAGACATAAACTAGTCAGGGGATTGATGTTCTGTGTCCACCCTGCCTGGCCACACTGCTTCTCGTTATTAGCCATGTGAGCGAGCTTCTCTGAGCCTCAGTTTCCTTCCCTGTAAAATGACAGCTGCGGTCTCTGCCTCACAGATTTGTTGTAAAGATTGCACAGGAATTCCATTTGATGTGTGCCTGGCCCCCAGCTGACCCGGGAGGGGCCCAGTCCACCTTGGGTTCCAGCCTCTCCCCTCTGCCCTGGGTGGAGGGGACCCAAGACATGCTGGGAGCAGGTGGGAGCACAGGGCTGCTGTACAAGAAAGGGATGTGGGTTGACCTGGAGGTTTCTGGTTCTCTGGGTGCCTCATTTAATCCCCATCATAGATAGTTGGTTTCACATGTCTTGGCAGTAATGGCTGGGACTGAGGACCGGATCTTTGCTGAGCCTGCGGGGCCCACTTTTAGCAGGTAGATTGCCTGTCTGTGTAGCTTTTGATGAGTGTAGCAGAATCTGAGCAATGGGCCACGTGTGCCAGAGAAGTATGAAATTCTATATGCAGAGCAGGGTGGTGAGAGGCAAAAACAGCATCCAGGAGCTCTTGTTCTAATCCTGCCCTCATCTGCTTCCCTGTATGACCCTGGGGAAGTGGCTTTCCCTCTCGGAGACCGATGAGACCCAAGGGCTAGGCCTGGGTGACCTCTGCAGGTTCTTACAAGTGAGGAAATTTGTATTCTAAATCTGATGCTCCCCAGGATAAAGGAGTCAACCCCAGGGATGCTGGGGAAGCCCCTGAGGCCAACCCTAGGAGATGGGTTCCGCTCACTTTGGAAAAAGCTGGCCACTTAGCCCCTGACATGGGTAGAAATTCCTCCTCCCCCCACCCCACTGCATGGCACACAGCCAAGGTCACTGTTTCATATTTAGAGAGAAATCAGGGTGTCCGCTGTGGCTGAGTGATGCAGATGTGAGGGGAGGGGTGGGCATGAAAGGCAGCCACAGGGATGAAAATTGCGCTTCTCCTAGCAACCTGGGTCTGCAGCTCCTGGGCTGGGGGGTCCCCAGTCAGCACAACTTTATACCTGACTTGGCCTGCATACACTGAAGGCAGAGCAAGGAGCCACAGGACAGTTCAGGCACTCTGCGACACCCAACATTCGTGTCCACCCGGGAGGCTACCCAGTCTCCACCTTGAGGCATGCCCTACTGTGCTGCTGGCCACCACTGGGGTCTGTGGGTAGCCAGCAGGGCAGGGCCAATTGGTCAGACTCCCAAAGCCAGAAGCCCCTTGATTCTAGCAGTATCAATATGTAGACACACGTGCATGCGTGCACACACACGCATGCCTGGGTACAGGGTCACATGCAACATCACATGTTTACAACATACAGATACGCCCCCATCTACCCACATTCTCAGGTGTCTACACTAATATGTGGTTATGCACCCAGTCCCAGGCCCATTCCCAGATCAGTGCAGGCACAGCTGAATATGACCCCGAGTACGTGCCCAGGAGATGAGGCTCTCACCGCTCTACATTCTGCTAGGACGTGGAGCTTGGCTGTGATCCCTCTGTGTTCAAGAAAGGTATGCAGATTGTTCCTGGGCCCTTCCCTGCTTCTCACCCTGCACCAGGCACGCCACTTGGACCCAACATGCCCCCATTGCCACTGTGGTACTCAAACAAGCAACCCTGAGTTAAGAATTTGAGGACAGGTTGTTTATTTGGAAAGTGATCCCAGGAAAACTGGTGAGGAAGTGAGGGGTGAGGCAGGGAGGAAAGGATATGAAGGACATGTTCATGATGGGTTTGTGCTGAGAGCTCGATCCCACCCAGATTCTTCTGGAAGACCGAATAGCACACACTAGGTAACTGCTCCCCTCCTCAAGGAGCAAGGGTGCCCAGGTATTTGTCCATTAGTTCCCTTCCCTCTTTGCCTGAGGATGGTCAACTCCACGACTATCTGTCCTGCTTCCCTCAAGGGCCAAGCATGCTCCTCAACCAAAGAGCCTCTCCTAGAAGAGATACTGTGCATGAGCAACCCTGCCAGGGCGGGAGTGACCACCAGGGAGAACTGAGGGGCATCCAGCAGCCACCTGCTCCATCCCACCCTGGCATATGCGATTATCCCTGTGTAAGCTATGCCCACACACACACAGACACACACTCTCCCACACACTCATATGCACACACCCTAGCCAGTCACCCTCCTCTCCCCACCATGGTCCTCTCTGCTCCAGGCTACTTGGAGAAGTAGGGAACCCATCACCCAGGCTGCCCCCATCCTCCTGACTCTGGGAACCCCCATCCCCAAAGCCCCTCTCCACTGCTGTTCCTCCACCAGGCTCTCGGGTTTCAGCACCTGGCATCAGCCCAATCTATCTGCTGCAATCTGGGCTTTGAAGTGGGAGACTCCCCAGACAGACAAAGGGGTGACTGCAAGGGGTGGGGGGACCTGGGGTGCCATCCCAGGTGTGTGGCGATTATCTTGGGGGCCCAATCAAGGTGCCTTGTCGCCAGCTCAGCTGGTGAATGACAGCTGCCTGAGCCCCTCCCACCACTCCCCGCTCTGGCTGCCAGGACAGCGGCAGACACCTGCTAGGCCCCAGACCCCTCCCCTCCCTGGCCCAGCTTCCTTTTGAATCAGCACAAAGTGGGACAAAGCCAGGCCCCACCTGGAGAGGGGGAGACCCCAGGGCTCCCACTTCTCAGCTGTGGCCATCTCTGCCTGTGAATGCCAGAATTTTGCATTGAGCAGGGGGGTGTCCACAGAGAGACTGACAGACAGATGGCAGCCCAGGATGAGTAGCAGGCCAGGAGAAGAGCCATCCTGGACAGCTGCCCAGATGAGGTTCCCCCAGGGGTGCAGGTGTACAAGACAAAGATGCAGAGCTGGGTACAGTTCCACTCTCCCCAGGGACCCTGTTAAGCTCTCCTTTGTCCCCAGAGCCCATTTGGGGAGCAGAACCAGCTCCATTTTTTACAGGAGTTGAAGAGAAAGAAAGCTCAGAGAAGTTGAGGGAGTATTCACACCATATTAGCCCAGTGCCTGGCTGGGAAACTACCCTCCCAACCCCCACCCCCATCCCCGTCCTTGGACACCTGTCTTGGAGTCTAAGGCAGGCTGCCCTCTGCAGGGCATGTACATGGATGTGATGGGGAGGGGGCAAGTTTAGCAGGAACCAGAGCAGACTGGCCCAAGCTGACCTCAAACTGCCTCCTGTCTCCTGGCCAGTCTCCTTCCCTCAAGGGTCAGGGCAGTCAGTCCATCACCTCGCTTCCCTTTCTTCTTCCCTCTTCCTAACTGTTTCTGAACCTGCTACATGGCAGGACTGTGCCTCCCACATATAATGTGTGCAGTGGGGTTGTGAACATGCTGGCCCTCAGTTTCTCCTTGGAGGCTGAAGTGTAGAGCAGGTGCAGAGAGAGGCAGAGGTCGCCGTGGCCCCAGAGCCCTTCTGGAAAAGAGTTAGAGGAACATGAGTAGGACTGAAACAGAGAGAAACACAAGGAGAAAGTGACAAATCCTGGAGAGAGACTAGCCTGCTAGGCTTCTCAGCATCCAGACCATTAAGATGAGCCATAGGCTTCCCTGGGACCATCCTTCAGAGTTGGGGGCTGGGGGGCTATGATGGGAGGGAATACATTATTCACAGCTAAAGAAAGACTCATTACTTTGCACCAACCTTTGGCTGATATTGAATATACCATCGCTCCCCTCTTAACAAATGGCTTCTTGAGGGTTTAATTAACTTAGTACCCTCAGGCAGGCAGCCTGGCCACCACCATTGGGTGAAGCCTGAGTCGGCCACTTTGAGAGCCACTGAAGCCTTCAGGAGAGGCAGCTCCTGCCAAAGTGGAGGGGACAGAGGGAGGGGCAGTTCCTGCTTGACCCACAAGCCTGCCCATGTTCCAGATGGGAAGACTGAGGCCTTAAGGGGGGGAAGGCAACTGCTCAAGTTTACACAGTAAAATGTAGGCATAACCAGGCCTAGCATTCACTCCCTGAGCAAACAGGAGGATACTTACCTCTAGAAACTTAACCATGCCTCCTCCTCACAGGGTGATTAGCTTCAGTGAATATACAGCACAGGGGCTTCCCAGGGGGCTCGGTGGTAAAGAATCTGCCTGCCAAAGCAGGAGACATGGGTTCTTTCCCTGGGTCAGTATGATCTCCTGGAGAAGGAAATGGCATTCTTGTATTCTTGCCTGGGAAATCCCATGGACAGAGGAGCCTGGGGGCTATAGTCCGTGGGGTTGCAAAAGAGTCAGACACAACTTAGAGACCGAAGAACAACATACTTAGCACAGAGTGATTCTGTAATTACTGGTTTAACTTGATCAAACCTCAAGACAAGTTGGTCTGAGACTAAGTCCTTTTAACTTATCACTCTCAACTTTGTAAACAATGATCAAGCCCTTGTGATGTGTCAGATACTGTACTAAGCCTTTTCATGTATTATCTGATTTAATTTTTACAACAATTCCTAAGGAATTTGCAACAATTCCTAAGAAATGAGGAAACTGAGGCTCAGAAAGGTAACACCGAAAGATCACCTTGTCTGAACCTCTAGGCTATATCGCCTCTCTAGAGAAGAACCCAGGTCACTGGATGCAATCTTTCTATTGAAGAGGAAGCTGAGGACCTGCCCAAGGTCACTCAGGTCAGAAGTGAACTCATGTCTTCTGATCCTGAGCCCAGCGAAGTTGTCTGCAAGCATGTCGTGGAGCCCATTATTTCTGCTTCACTCCACGCTTCCCCTGGACTTAGCCTCCTTTCCCTCTGGAGGGCCTGGGCCCCCAGCTTCATGAGCCACACTGAGAAGCCCCAGTGAGCAAAGGGTGAACCTGGCTTGGGAGCCAGACCCAAGGCTGAAATCCTGCTCTGCATGGCTGTGGTCCTTGAGCACGTCTCTCCCTCTTAGCAGAGCCTCAGTTTCTTCACCTGGCAAATTAAATTGTACGTCGTAAGAATTAAATATGTGCTTAAAGCAGTTACACCAGTGTCTGACACATCATAGAATGCACTCACAGAAGAATTATTGGGATAAAAGAATCCCTACCTCCCTCTGGCACTCAGAAACTGCACCCTCACCCCCAGAGCTGTCACTAGCCGCCCCCCTCCATTAGAATTGGGGCAGAGAAGCCCTGGAGGACACTAGATGCCAGAACAGCCCTCCCTGCCCAGGGGGAGCAGGAAGACCGCCTTGGCTATGGGCTAATTAATTGTACTGGGCTGACAGCAGAGAGGGGCTGAGCATTTTGCCGAGGAGTCCAGAGCAATGATGGAATAATGGGCTCTAATGCACTGGTCTTCTCCAGGGACCTGTCTTTCATCCCCAACAAAACTAATTAATGACAGCAATAAATAAACCAATCCAGCCGGCACTGCCCGGAGCAGCCAGGGCTCTTCGAGAAAAGCCTGTTGCTGGCCAGCCCAGGAAGTGCTGAGGCCCGGATTCCTCTGTGTAGGTGGGGTGAGCGCCTTATGATGTCGTGTGGGGTAGAGCAAGAGGGATCAGGACCAGGAGATCCATTCCATCCCAGGCTCAAAATCAGGCGGTTGTGAGTTCTAATCTCAGACTAGCTGCCTTGTCACTGTGTGACCTTGTCAGGCTGTTCTACTTCTCTGAGCTTGGGGCAGTAACCCCTTTTGGATAAAATGTGTGTACCTATAAGCCAGGGAGGGTCACATTTCCTTTTATTTAGAAAGTGAGATAAGGCCAGATGTCACAGAAAGAATGTCCCACCCATAGGCCTCAAATTAGTTAATGTTATAATACAAAAAGCACTAATGTCAGTGATTTTAAACTTGCATTGGAATAATCCCCTGCAAGAACAGAGAGAACAGACTGGACACAGTGGGGGAAGGAGAGGGTGGGATGAATGGAGAGAGCAGCACTGAAACATAAATATTACCATGTGTAAAACAGACAGCCAGCGGGAATTTGCTGTATGATGCAGAGAGCTCACGCCAGTGCTCTGTGAGCTCACCCCAAGCTCACCCCATCCCACAACCTAGAGGGGATGTTCAAGAGTGAGGGGACATATGTATACCTGCGGCTGATTCATGTTGATGTATGGCACAACACTGTAAAGCAATTATCCACCAATTAAAAATAAATAAACTAAATGCTAAATCCCCTGCAACGCTTGACAAAACCCAGACTATGGCTCACCCCCAGAGTTTTGGAGTCAGTGAGGCCCAAGAATTTGTCTTTTCAACAAGGGGATGCTGAGGGTGCTGATCAGGGACCCCCACAGTGTGAACCCATACTCCAGACTGAATGCCATAGGCTTGGCTTCTCACCCTGTCTCTACTTCTGTCCAGCTTGGGGTCCTTCACTTCCCCTCTCAGGGCCTCAGTTTCTCCATCTGTGCACGTGAGTGTATGTGTGTAGGGAGACAGACTCCTCACGACCCTGGGGTCTCTGCTCTGCCTTTGGAGACAGCTCAGGACCTCCCACGTGGCCTGTGACATCAGAGCCACCCTCTGTGCACGTCTCAGCCCTCTTGGGCTGAACTGACTCAAAGGAGAGAAAGATCACGAAAGAACCTGCATCATTTCAGAACCCCCCCCCCAATTTATAGTGAACCACATGCCCCAGGAGATGGCAGCCCCCCAGTCAGTGTGGGGTCCTTGCTTCTCCGCACAGACTCACCTAGTGGTCCCTACCTCTTCTTGCATACCTCCACTAACAGGGAGCTCACTCCCTCCCATGGCAGGGCACTCCATCCTAAGGTCATAAGAAAGTCTTTTTTGTTTGTTTCTAGTACAAGTTCAAATCTGCTTCCCCATGATGGATTCTCTTGACCACCCCCTCCTGGATCTCAGTTTCCCCAAAGGTCCCTTTCATCTTTTATATTATAATACCTACATTGGAAGTCTCTACCACTCGTTGTTGGGGGACCTTATGTAAGCTCTGAGCCAGTGTTTCCCCCTCTGTAGAATGAGCAAAAATGAGATAAAGAGGTGAGAATCCAGAGTTCAGTGTAATGTAAAATGCTCTAATTACCATTGTTGTCCATGTGGCTCTGCCTGGAGTTTGGCTGGGAATCCCATTTCTGAGTGAGTTGACTTTTGCTGAGGCCTTTCTGTCTGCAGGAGAGAATGACCAGCCCCCTTCCTGATTATGGGGCATTTTAAATCATAAGCACCCTCCTCTCTGTGGGGACTTGCACCTGACTCCCTTGGAGTCTGTGGCCAGTGCTTTGGAGGAACCCTCCATCAGGTCTTCTTCCAGAAGTGCTGGAGGCAAAGGCCTGGGGTGTCCACTGATGGGAGGTTGCACACAGTGGCATGAGTGGTAGCTCCACTTCCCTGAGAAACAGGTTAGTACCTTGGGCCTGGCCCAGGATCTCACCAGTGTCTCAGCCCGGCAGCAGGTCCAACAGAAACTCCACCTTCCTCTCTGTACTGTCAGGATCCTACCTACAAGCAGCAGAGATACACACTGACTGAGCAGAAATAGGATCTACTGAATGGACACTGGGCATCACAGAATCTCTGGGAAGAACTAGAAAACAGATTGTAGGCCAAGCCACCATGCCACCAAACCAGTCTGGGGAGCGCATTGCCACAGAGCACAAGAGGCCACCCAGCACTCTGCCCCCAGGCCCATAGGACTGAGCATCCTTGCCTACCGCCCACGCCACCCTAGACATTCATGTAACTGCCCTGTGGCTCCTGCCCACCACCAGAATGGCGTTCCTGGAGTCTTGCTAATGTGCCTCGTGGCCCACCTCAAAGGCAGACCTCAGCTAATGGGTCTGTGCTTGAGCTGCAAGGGAGGATAGGAAAGTGACAAGCTGGGATTTTTAGCTTCTATAATAGTGGATAGGCTCTGCCTTCCAGCAAGAGTGGGAAGTCTTCCAAATACAGAAAGAGGGTTCAGATCTGGGTCAGGAAAAACATGTTAGTGGCCACTCCCATTGAGTGCAACCCACCTTTGGCAAGCATTAACGTGCTGCAAGGTCACAGGCAGGATGCAGATAAAAATAACAGCTCATCCTGAGCACGTGCTATCTGCCAGTTGTTCTTCGGAGGGCTTGTCGTGGATCATCTCATCACGGCCTCTCAGTATCCTAAAAGAAAAATATTATTATTATAACCTTTCCCCCATATCACCAACAGAACAGAACCAGAAAGGTTGCCCAGCTAGTGAAAAGCAGATTCCAAGCATGAGCTCCGATGTTTGGCTCCTGGGCTTGTGTTGCGGGTGCTCAATGCTCTTCCCCTCCGTCTCACACATGGGAGACCCAGACACCATCCTCAGGGCACAGGAAAAGCACATTGCTGAATACAAGGCAATGGACAGGAACCGCTGAACTGCCAGGGACTTAAGGAGAGAGAGTTGGGTTACTGTGCAGATTTAATAACGTGGGGGATGTACAATGACTAGTGCAGGTCACGGCACACAGAAAGTCTTTCTACAAGTGCCAACTGCTATCATCACCATCGTCATCAGTGTCATCTTCCTCATCACTGCCACCATCATAACCCTCATCACCACCACTGATGCCTTTGTTTATTCTGGCCCTTCCTCCTGGACGGCTCTTTGCTTCTTTCTCATTTACAAAGGGGTGTAAGTGAGCATGAGTCCTGCTTGCCCTCCACGGCCCAGCTCAGATGCAGCCTCCTCCGCATAGTCTCCCTGGCGCCCATGGTCAAGGACTGCAGGAAGCCTACCGGTGCCCCTACCTGCCGTGTGTATGTCCTCTTCTCTCTTGCACCAAACTACAAAACTCTCCGTTTCACCAGCCCCTGCTTCCCTCTCACACTGTCTTTACTCCCCTTCATCTACCCCCAACTCCTCTGAGCCACTTTCTGGGTAACCTGGCCTATAGCACAAATGATCAAACAGGAAACACTCGGGCCCCTGAAAAAGTGCTGGGGTTACCCTCTCCTGTCTCCCTGGCCCCCTTCAGCTGCCTCATAACCTGCGTCCCTTCCCAAAGTCACCATCTACCGAGTTTAATGCACACAGCCATTCCTCTCCTATCCTAGATGAAGGCACAGACCAGAGGCCTCACATCTGATCTCGAGTCCAGGGTTCTGTCACTTTTGGGGCATGTGGTTCCTGAATGAGTCACTGTCTCTGTGGGAGCCTGAGTTGTCCCTCCATCCACAGGTTGTGTAGACGCAGGGATGGAAGGGTTCCCTGTCCTCCTCTGAGTCTCAGTGTAGGTAGGAGAGGGGTCTGGGCCTTGCTCACACAGAAGGCTCCTCCCTTCTAAACTATAGGTGTTGTGTGGTGGGAAGAGGGTCCTTTAAGGCGGCTTTGCACAGACCAGGCCTTCTTCTTGCCCACAACACTAGCAACAGTCTCTTCTCTGTTTGGCAGTGGCTAGTGGTGCTGGGGGCTGAGGCAGACCCCATGCAAGGGGCACTTGGCCCTCTCTTACCTGAAAGGCTCAGAGCGAGGGGCTCCCAGCTCTGTTGCCTTCAGCTGAGAGCCTCAGAACTCTTGGCCCAAGACCCAAGGGGAGGGATATTTACGGTTTAATAACTGGCCTATTGATTCTCATTTATTTGCCGCCAACGGGGCTTTACTGAGGAAGTGAAGGCGAAAGGGCTGTGTTTGTAAATAAGTCTCCAGTTGGCCCCATCACTCAGCCTGCCGGGCTTGCTTCTGGTCATAAAGGTGAGCTGGGTTAATATGGCACAGTGCTCTCTGCTTAGCCAAGCCCTGACATGTAGCCTCAGGGACACCAGCCCATCCAGGCCAGCCCGTGGGGCCCTCCGAGCCCACGTCCCTTCCCTGTACTCTTCACAGTTAGCGGTGTACTTCCACATCTGTCACCTTTTTTAACTGTCTCCTTTGAAGGAGGAAGAGAAGGCTTAGTAACCCATTTTACAGATGAGAACACTGAGACTGACAGAGATTACAGACTGTATTTGAGGACCCTGCTAGGAAAGGGCGGGTGAGGCAGGATTGCAGCTTGAGCAGTGTTGGCTGACTGACTTTCCTGGTTAGCTGTTTCTGTGTAACAAAGTAGCCCGATGTTTAGTAGCTTAAAATAAGAACTGTTATTTCTCATGAGTCCCTGGGTCTCAGGAGTCTCTGAGTTTGGCTGATCTAAACTAGGCTTGACCGACATGGCTGGGCTCAGACTGTGGTGAGTAGGAGGATGCTCTTGGACCACTTCTGTAGGACGACCTCAGCCCGGTCACCTGGGCTCCACATGTCTCTCACGTCCCTCCTGAAGGCTGGCCTGGGATTGTTCTCACATGGGTGGCAGGAGTCCAAGAGAGAGGAGGCAGGGCCAAATGAACATTTTAACCAACCGTGGCTTGTATCAAGTTTGCTACTACCCCACTGACCAGAACAGATCACTGTTGGAGAGAACTACTCAAAGCCGTGGAGATAGCACGGTATGACAATCTCAGGCCACTGACACCATCAGTCTGCCACACTGGCCCAAGAAGGTGCACTCTTCACAATTTTCCAGCATTTTGCCCTTTCCCTTGCAAAGAACTGAAGCCCTGAACAAGGAGGGAATCTTGTCTTTTTCCAAGTCTGGGTAACAGGGTCAACTCTCTTGAGAAGCATGAGCTTGGTCTGGGTGACACCAGAGTGCAGAACTGAGACCTAAAGATTTGGACTTAAAACACAGGGCAGGGGGGCAGTTGCCAAGAACTGAGGCTGTCCCACAATAGAAAAGGCGCCTTAGAGTGGTACTCCCCATCACCCAGAGTATGTAAGCACAGATCAGACGCTGACTGCGTGGTTGCAGGAGGGATTCTGCCTCTAATTAGACTGGATGCAGGCCAGGAAAGCTCCAAGCTTCCATCTTCACAAATCCAAAAGTTTATAAAAGAATGGGCCAATCGCTGCTGACCCAGAGCTGCGGAATGCTGCTCTCCAACCTCTACTGTCTCTGCCAGTCTGGCCCCAGGCACTGCTGCTGCTGCTGCTAAGTCGCTTCAGTCATGTCCGACTCTGTGCCACCCCACAGACGGCAGCCCACCAGGCTCCGCCGTCCCTGGGATTCTCCAGGCAAGAACACTGGAGTGGGTTGCCATTTCCTTCTCCAATGGCCCCAAGCACGGGGGATCCCAAATGCAAGTCCAGGACAGAGCTTCCCACAGAGAGTGAAAAAATCACAAGAAACTGAGAAATCTCCCCTCCAGCTCCATGGAAAAGACGGGAGAGGGGAGCCTGGAACAGAAAGTCCCCAGCAAGCCCCAAGGAGTTGGTCTGGCAAAGAAAGAATGTGGATTCTGGCATCAGACACACCTGGTCAGAATCGACCTCAGGTCAATCTTATTTCTTCCAGCCTCATGCCCGCATCTATAAAGGGATAATGCTGCCATGTGGGATGGTTGAGAGGGTTACATGAGACAATGCACATGACACTTCCATGAAAGTGAAACGAGATTCAGAGACGATATTTTTTCTTTTCTTTTTGGGCCACAGCAGATAACAGCAAAAGCTGACATG